>NC_134409.1:77954456-78234456 GCF_038048845.1 Mixophyes fleayi
ACGGGTCTAGTGACGACTTATCTATATGCTATAGCTCTGCTGAAGAATACTAGCTTGTGTAACCTGCCAAGGGCATTGGTGAAGGCCCAGATGGGCAAGGGTAAAAAAGGTTGCACCAAGAAAGCTTCTAAACAACCTGCGGCTACACCCCAGCGCTCGAATTTACGTGCCTTTCTGAAATCTTCATCTGGATTTGAAGCAAGCGACATGGCGTCATCCACTAGCCACTCGCGGGCATCCACACCCGATTCCCCAGTAGCCGTCTCCCAGGCCGCTGGAACTTCTCTCGCTAAAGACCAGCTAGAGCTATCCCAGATTATGGGCATGCTTCGGACCCTGCCTACAAAACAAGAGGTCCCTTCCAAGAAGAATTTCGAGATGTTGGAGACCAGGTTGAAGGAGGCGGTCCACCACTAGGTGGTTACACTCCAAGCTGATCTGGCGCACATGGGTCACCGGTTGGTGGCTTTGGAGGAGTGCAAGGAGGCAGAAGAAAGCCGTTATACCACCCTCCAATCCACAGTTTCAGCTCAGGGAAAAGCCCTACAGTGGCTGCATTACAAGATGGATGATATGGACAATCGAGGTCGCAGAAACAACCTGAGGATAAGGGGGTTGCCTGAGAACGTCCCCGTACAAGGCCTGGTGGACGCTCTCATGAAAATATTTAATAAGATACTAGAAATGCCGTCGGAGAATGTCATCACCTTTGATAGAGCACATAGGGCATTACGTCCACGAGGGGCTCCCTCAGAAAGACCCAGAGATGTCATCTGCCGCTTGCATTTTTTCACACAAAAAGATGAGATCGTGCGGAAGCTGCGACGCTTGGATGGCCTCCAATTCAATGGTCATGGGATCCAGGGTTTTCAGGACTTATCATGGCACACGCTCCAGAAAAGGCGGATGCTAAAGCCCCTCACAGAAGAACTACGGAAGAATAACATTATGTATCACTGGGGCTTCCCCTTCCAGCTGCAGGTGGTCCATGAAGGGGAATCGACCGCGCTGGTGGAACCGTCAGGCCTCTCGGATTTCTGCTCATCACTGGGTATCCCAAAGGTTACACTTCCAGAGTGGCAAGAGTCCTTCTCCCACTTGACGCTGATGGAGGCTCCACAGGGAGCAGAAAGGTTCAGACAGGTGGGCAGGTCAAGGAAGGGCCCTCAAAAGCGCCAAAGTCAACTGAGCCAGGAAGGCACTTGACCAACTAATAACAGACTCAAGAGTCCAAATTCTACAGGAAGTGGACCTAGGAGGACCTGATTTGCTTGCCACCTTGTGTTCCTAAACAATGGACACAGTAAAGAAGCCTCGCAGACAAGCCATTTGTCCTCTGTTTCCTTGCCTCTCCCTTCCACCATACCCCTTCCCTCTCTTTCCTGTATCTGTTCCCACAGGTCGGAAGTGCTACATCATCAGAAGGGTCAGAAAACCACAGAAAAGAACTGACAGCTAAATGTGGTCTGTTTCTTTGAGGAGGGTTGGGTAGAGGGGTGGAGGCTGCTCCCTGCAGAATGTTTTTCAAGTATATTTCCAAAGTTATGACTGTTCTGGTCTTTGCCCATATATATATATATATATATATATATATATATATATATATATATATATATATATATATATATATATATATATATATATATATATATATATATATATTCTTTGACCGCCTGTTTTCAGTTTTCGATATGTTAGGTTACACATTTTCTCACTAATAAGTTTAAATAACAGTACAGAAGAATTGTTATACAAGGTTGTCACTGACGTTAAACCCCCCCAGTACCCCCGCAAGAGCCGGCTGATATTCCTGTTTAAAGTAGCTAATATTATTTACAAATGTTTTTGTTATATGCATTTTTCTTCTCCTTGTCCCTCTTTCCCACCCCCCTTTTTTCCCTCTTCTCATCATACTCTGCTACCACTTCCCTGGGTTACACAGACACATTCCCTTCAGAGCAGCTGCCACGCCATCATATGTTCCATGTTCCACTCAGATGACAAGGGATAAACTTAATTGTATGACCCTTAATGTCAAGGGTCTTAACATACCAGAGAAGAGATCTAGGCTGCTAAGGGATCTCATAGCAACAAAAGTAGATGTGGCTTTTTTTTACAAGAGACACACTTTAAGCAAGATGCTGAGCCTCGTCTTCGTAGCCAACATTATCCGCACATTTTCACATGCAATAACCCAGACGGCAAGACAATAGGTGTAGCCATTCTTCTTTCCAGGCGACTGCAGGTCAAAGATTTAGCAATTCACAAACTGCAAGCGGGCAGGAGTCTAGCCCTGACCTGCAAAATTTTTGACCAGTCCTTTACCCTGGTGACTTTATATGCGCCTAACCACAATCAACCTGTTTTCCTAGAAACCATCTTGGACAGGGTGGACACACTGAGGGAAGGTATTCTTGTTCTAGGAGATTTCAACTGGGTGCTTCATCCTGCCATCGATGCCTCGTCAGTGCTGACTAGATATTCCGTCAAACTTTACCGCAAGGTGAGACACACCATGCATGGGCACCAGCTGGTCGACACATGAAGGTTTAAACATCCCACGGAGAGAGATTATACTTTTTTCTCCCACCCACACAACATATACTCCCGACTGGACTACCTTTTCCTATCACATAAGCACTTATATCTGATAAGGGAAGCAACAATAGGTCAGGTCACTTGGTCGGATCACGCTCCAGTATACTTGTCCTTTTCATTACCCCAACCTGGCTACAGGCCATTCACGTGGAGGTTGAACGAGCTCCTGATCCAAGAGAATTACAGTAAATCCCAAATCAAGACAGAACTGGATGACTATATACTTCATAACGACACTCCTGACATATCCAAAATCTCACTATGGGAGGCCCATAAATGTGTTATTCGGGGAAAGATGAACCAGCTAGGCACATTCATGAAAAAACAAAAGATAGCATACCGAGACCTACTCCTGGAAACACACATTAAATCAGAAACCGGGAAGCTATGCATTACCTCCTCTGACATAGCTAAAACGTTCCACGCATATTATTCTAATCTCTATAATCTCAACAGTAAGGTATCGCCGACAGAGCGCTCTATTAAGCAGGAACGCATAGCTAATTACCTAGAGAGGGTTCAGTTTCCCACGTTAGATATCGATACCATACAAATGTTGGAGGCCCCTTTTACCCCTGAGGAGGCAATCAAAACGACACCCTCAGGGAAAAGTCCTGGGCCAGACGGTTTCACAATATCTTACTACAAAACCTTTAAAGCCAAACTGATACCACTCATGCTTCAAGCCTTTAATGCGATTTCCGCCCAAGCCCACTTTTCACATCATTCTTTGTCAGCCCACATTACAGTAATGCCTAAAGAGGGAAAAGACCCAGCGCTTTGTCCAAGCTATAGACCTATATCTCTTCTCAATGTGGACATTAAATTATACACTAAACTTATAGCAAACAGAATAAAGTCACTATTACCTAAAATTATCCACTCAGATCAGGTAGAATTTGTCCCAGGACGCGAGGCTAGTGACAATACCACTAAAATAATTGATTTGATCCAGCATGTCACCTCTACCAGTAATTCAACCGTCCTACTATCCACAGATGCGGAAAAGGCATTTGATAGAGTTGACTGGGATTTTATGCAGGGGACACTTAGGCATTTGGGTTTGGGGCCCGTGGGACTGGCAAGAATCCAAACATTGTACACACTCCCGACGGCCAGAGTTAAGAGTTAATGGAGATCTATCAGAACCCGTTAAAATAGCCAACTGAACAAGGCAGGGCTGCCCCCTCTCTCCCTTGATTTTCATCTTATGTATGGAGGCACTCGCGCGGTCAATTAGCGCAAACCCGGATATCTCCGGAGTCCGGATGGGAGGGAGAGAATTTAAACTAGCACTCTTCGCTGATTACCTTCTTGCACTCTTCACGAACCCAATTGTCTATTCCGAACTTAGTTTCGGAATTCCGTACTTTCGGAGAGCTATCCAATTTTAAAATTAACTTCTCAAAGTCAGTGGCCCTCAATATTTCCTCTCCACCTAACGTAATTGAAGGCTTGAGGTTGCCTTTCCCCTTTGCCTGGCACCCCACACATTAAGTATTTGGGAGTGATCATAAATAAAGACAACTCAAAAATTTTTGCAGATCACTTCCTACTCATTACTGCAACTACACGTTCCAACTTAAGGGACTGGCTACAGGACTTTTCCCGGATGGGTATAGTTAATATTGTAAAAATTAACCTACTCTCGAGAGTTCTATATCTCCTTCACACACTCCCAATCCATCTCCCCACTTCATGGTTCAATGAGCTTCATAAGGCCATTAGACAATTTGGAGGGGCAGGAAACCTCGGTTCAAGCAGGACATATTATATAAGCGCAAATGTAACGGTGGTCTTCAGCTGCCATATTTTTCAACATACTATGACGCGGTTATGCTGAACAGGGTTCTTGGCTGGACAAGAGGAGACAGACAATGGGTTTGGATTGAGGATTATGTATTAGACACAGCTATTGATCTTGTGGCAGTCTTCTCTTCCCAAGATTAAACACCCGACTATCTCTCCTACCCTGGCCAGATGGTCAAAGCTGCGAACTACTCAAAACATTTCCACAAAACACTCTTCCCTGACGGCACTTTTTGACAATCCAGATTTCCCCCCGGGCCTCACAAGACAGTCTTTCCAACATTGGATCCAAGTGGGGATAACCCGTGTCGACCAGCTGGTGGGCAGGTCTCGAGTCATACCTTTTGCCGATCTACAGGCAAAATGGGGCTTACCCAATGTGGAAATTTGGAGGCATATTCAATTGAGACACTTTGCAGGTTCTAGAGGAGTCTGCGAGGAGGCAGGTAGGACGTGCACGCAGTTTGAGACCCTATGCACGGCGGCTCAATGCCCCTGGCATACATTATTATCTATATATAAGATCTTGATAGTGCACCTATTCAAAGCGCTACCAAAATTCACCAGGGACTGGTAGCGGGAGTTAAACATGGACATACCTGAGTCAGAATGGGGAGTCATATTTCAGCGCACTCAAGCCAGCTCAATTAGTTTAAGAGTGGTTGAAACACACTACAAAATATTAACTAGGTGGTACCGGTGCCCAAGCTTCTTGGCAAAGATGTTCCCCGGGGTCCCAGATCTCTACTGGAGATGTCTAGGAGCTTCGGGCACCCCTTTACATATATGGTGGGAATGCGGTTATTCTCATCTCCAAATCAATTGTGGGAACCGATTTACCAAACTGCCCGAGATTTTGGCTACTCAACGATACTAATATGCCAGTCTCTCAATACAAAAAGTCCTCGGTAAAATTTCTCAATAGCGCTGCCAAGGCTGTGATTCCGGTTCACTGGAAATCACCGTTAACTCCCACTATAAAAGAATGGTTTACATACTTTTATATGGTAATGGATGAAATAATCTATGCGGCAGATGATAAAAATAGAGCTTTCTGCGCAACGTGGTCGGAATGGATTGAATTTAAAGGCTGTGTTGTTTGCGCAGTGGAATGTATGAAACCCAACCCCCCCCCCATGTCTTTCCTCCCAACCTTCCCTTCTATCTTTCTATCGCCCATCCCCCTTACTTTCTTTTATTATTTTTATATAAGAAAGGTTAAGCAGATATACGCCACTTTAGGTGAACTTGCAATTGATGATATGCAACGAAATACTTGAAGTACTATATTTATGTGTTAATACTGTTGCATACACATGTATATGCTGTTTCACTTCAATAAAAAGAGATTACATAAAAAAAAAACAACTGGCAGACAGGAGGGTATGTGATAGAAAACGTGGTGGGCAGGGTTTGGCATATGATAGAAAATCTGATGGACAAAGGATGGCATGTTTGAGAAAAGCTGGTGGGCAAGTTGTGGCATGTGACAGAAAAGCTGGCAGGCATATGAGTGTAGCTAGTGGGCACTGGGGGCTTTTGAAATTCTGTTTCTATACGTGAAAACATAATATTGTAATTTTCCAAAAAACTATGAAATGCCATAGAACAAAAACCTAGTTCAACATGTCGGATTAATATTTTTTTATACTCGCACTCAATCTAATATTGGACACTATTGAATCTCTTCCACTCAGTACATTCACCATCCAGTCACCAGTATTTACCTGTAAATTTGCATACACTCTTAAATTGCCATCCATATATCAAGACTAATTGGGATGGATGTGGGAACTATATGCTGTGCTACACAGCTGATCAGACCTTCAGTTGCTGCATGTGTGCATTCTAGTGAACACACAAATCTGTGAATTAGCAGCTTCACCATTTTGTGAGTGACAGCAATCTCACTCCATGATAGTGCTGAATCTGCAGCTAACCACAGGATGTAAGGGCATACAATGTTTGTATTGCGCTACTGCCTTAATCGTCACAATTTCATTGCTTTTTTGGAGTTTGAGTGGAACAGGAAACCTTAAATTGGACATGTTAAACCAGGGGTGTCCAACCTTTTAGCTTCCCTGGGCCACATTGGAAGGCGACAAGTTGTTTTGGGCCGCACATAAAATACATTAACACGAATGATAGCCCGACATTCACTGCGAGCACCGCACGGAGGAGGAGACCAGGGAGGGACCGCGTGACCACAAGGTAAGTATTTTCTTATCTTTTTCTTTTTTGCAGGATTTTTTTTTTCATTAACAGCGCTGCCCCCTTGCCACAACCAAAACTCCTGCTGGGCCACATTTACAGGCATGCTAGGCCGCATGCGGCCCGCGGGTTGGACAACCCTGTGTTAAACCACAAGGTTTTTTGTCTATGGAATATTATGAGTGTTACAATTAGATTGTTTATAGAAATACATATCTTAAATGAGACTTTGCAGGCAATCTTACTTGAAATGATTATCATTATTCCCTGTATTATACTGTTTTGACAAAAGTAAATGGAGCATAACTGAAAGAACAGATTTTAAACTGAAAACTACCTTTTGAGGGTGGTAATTAATGAGACAAAATAGTCATTAGCATATTTACCTCACAGTTGGACCCTCAGTGCTAACAGCAATACTCTAGAACAGCATACTTTTACAAGCATAAATCTGTGGTCTCATTAAATTTATGATTGTTAGTGATTTGGCCGTCGGGAATTAAAATGGCAATTTTATTAAAGGCAAAACCCGTCGTGTGGGCTTGGTAAACATTGATTTTCCAACCCAACACGTCTGGTGTTGCCTTTAATTAAATTGCCATTTTAATTCCTGCCCGTAAAAAATTTGAGATTGAACAACACCGCCAATTTATACATTTACATGGCTGTCTTAAAGCAGAGAATAAGATGTTAAACAGACAGACATACAAACTATTCGTCAGCCACCAAACCCGAACATAATAGCTGACCATTCAGGGAGCTTCGATTAAAGATTATATCAAATGTCATACTAGCTGTAGCACCTATACATGACTCCACCCTCAGCTTTGCCCGACTGCAAAAGATGTAACTTTGCTGCTACAGCCTGCAATATTGTAGGAGTAGGTGGGAAGCAATCTTTGCGGTATGTCTGTTCAAAAAAAAAAACCCCTCCCCCACAAAAATTAACAGGAATTTTCCAGGTAGTGTATTTTATTATATTGCAACTCAAAAGCTATTACTAAGAGAAGTGGCACTCTTTTATTTGCGAAAATATCCAGTTATTTAAATTGTAGTATAATCCAGCTAAGATTGAAATAACCTCCCCTCACCCCCCCCCAAAAAAAACCTGACTTTATATTGTCTTTTTAATCTATAAACACTTTAATTATAATTATATGTGCTTTAACACCATTTGTCATCAGTGGTGCAGTATTTATACAGGTGTGTCATTCATGTCAAAAGATAAAAGGGCAATTGTGAGAACGTGGAGAGGTCCATGAGATCTTCTCATTTATGTTTATTCACAATAATTCTGTGTATGGATCTTTTTCAAGTAAGTTATGCACTTCCTCCGAACTTTGTAGATAACTTGCTGATCAGGTTCATAACCTTTGGGTTGCTCTGATACTTTGATATGTTGGCTGGGTTTTGAGCTACATCTTGAAATGCAGCCATCACCTCAGGATCCTGTAAGAAGAGAACACATGTAGCAATCAATGGCCAGTTCCTTTATTGGGTAAACCATGAACTGGGACATGTAAAATTATAATGGTAAACTGTAAGGCAAGTAATAACCTAGGACACACTGCTACAGGGAGAGCAAATGGCCTAGGAGGAAGGGGGCTAATCTATTTTCTGTTTTATAGCAGTCAATATAAACATTCAACAAAATAGGACTTTTGCATGACTAGTCTGATTTACAAAGCATTTATTGAAAACAATATATGTTTAGTAAATAGATGTATAAACAACTGTGATGTATCTTTGGTAACTAGTGATTTCAGTGTGTTAAAATGATGAGTAGTTAGTATTTGTAATTATAGCAATACTGAAAAATTAGAACACAACGGACTTGTAATATCTGCACATATTGTAAGAGCAGTAAACATTAAACTGAATAATGAATCACAATAATTGGATTGAAGATCAGTCCTAACGAGTAAACTGGCTATTGGCTGAAAAGACTACAGATTATAAAGGAGCTACCCAAAACAGCATAGTGTGTAAATTTATTTCACACTAACACCTAATTTTGACACACAATGAATACTCCAATATACATGGGAAGGGGAACTGTAAAAAAAGAATATGTATACACAGAGGAGGGATGCTCAAGACCAAACTGGCAACCTGGACAGAATTATAAGCAGAATTACTAAAAATAACATATAGGATAATCTGTTGAGTTCTATACATAAATTAAGCAGCCTGTATGTGTTTTACATGAATAGGAGGAAGAGAAATTTGGGATGTAGCAAATATACAAACGGCAAATCTATAAAGATACTGTTGCTATTTGCATGGATACAGTTGCTTTCTTCTTAGATACAATTACATTTTGAGTAAAACTGTTACAATACTGGGTAATGCTCTTTTAGAATGAGAGAGCTACTGATAATTTAATTCTACAACCATACATAGGAAACTATATCAATTGAACACATTAAATAAAGGAATACTAAAAAGAGTGCAATCATAGGCAGCAAAGTAACTCACATAGTTTTATTTGCTTTAAAATTATGATATTGGTATCACAGTGTAAATCCATATTAGGCTCATCGAAGGTTAAAATAACCATTATGATTTACCAACATAATCATTATTGAAATAGGATTGTGGCATAACCTCAATAGTTAATTATTAGAACATATGGGAAATAAAACTAAATATACATTTAAATATTGCAAGAGCGCATTGTTATTACTACAGCACAGGCACATTACCTACACTAAAATGTGTTATTTTACGGCCTCACTTCCCATTCTGCAATCTTTCTGTAGCAATTTACCACCCAGTTCTATACCTGGCTTAGAATCATTAGCAAATATGGATACATTGTCAATATCTCTCACAATTATGCAGGTGCATTTTCAATCATGTTTAAGCTTAACTCCTCAATCCACAGTTTTAGTTATTGAAGCTAGAGATTGCACTGTTCACAAAACACCCATGTGTGGTCCAGACAAGTATAATCCCAATCTGTGCCTCCGACTCCATACCAGCTCCATACCAGCTTTAAACACTATGCAGTCACATATAAGCAAAAAATGCATAAGTAAACCACAAAACAGATTTAATAAAGAGATAACAAAAAGCACTTAAATTAAATGCTCTTCTCTGAATCCTTTGCGGCACACTGGACCATGGGAGTGTAGAGCCTGCACCAGGACGTTGGCACTTTAAAATATTCCCCTGGTTTCTGCTCCTTCCTCCTCTATATCCATATCCTGCTGGAACGCCATTATTTTCTAACCAAGCCCCCCAGAATAGAAACAGAGAAACTGGAAAAAAAAAAAAAAAAGGGAAAAAAAACAAAAAACCCCATTATCCCTAAAAATAAATATATAATTTAGGATAACTATATCATAATCTGGACAGAGTCCTCTGTCTCCCCAAGTGGACTCAGAGAAAAGGCTATAACGCAATTATAAAATAAATGGTTTTCCCTTTCATCCTCTTGGGGGACACTGGACCATGGGGAGGTCTCAAGGCTGCCCCTTCGGGTGGGTACACTTCTGAGAATGTCCTGTACCACCAAAAGCACCAGTTCCCTGCTCTTTTTATCTTGTTGAGAATGTGTAGTGCCATTGCCACTGGAGGAAACAGATAAATCAGATGGAAATTATAAGGGATCAGTGTTGATAAGGGATGCCTGTAAGTCCCTGGTTCTGGAGCAAAACTGCTCCACCTTGTGGTTCAACATGGATTTTCACTATTGTACAATTCCATATCACAGCCATACCTCATCCACCAGAAAAGCAAGCAACATCATCTCGTAGATAGACTGATGTGTTGTCTGGGCAAGTGATGGAGCGACTTTTCCCATTTCAAGAACAGAACGATCTGGAACGCTCTTGAATGAAAAATTACAAACTGTACAGCTTCAAATGTCAAAACCATCTTCCCTAGGACTTTCATACAGAAAAGTCTTGAGATAAACCTGAAAGCCAATTGACCCCTTAATAAACTGTGTAACAAAACTACTTTGATACTCAACAGCAGAGGGTGTTTCTTCTGGGGGACAAACAGCAGACCCAGAAACACAAGCCTCCAAATAGGGATAAGATCGTAATTCTTGAAACTGATAATCCAAATATAAAAGACTCATGTACCTGTGGAGATGTGCCAGAAGTAAGGTTGGAAACACTGCCTTGATCAAGAGTTCAAAAAAAAAAAAAAAAAAAAAGTAAAAATCATCATTCCCTTAGACCACAGAAGAACTGCTAAAGTTTTTGTAAACATCACCGGGGCTCTCATTAGACCAAAAGGGAGAGCCAAAATCTGAAAATGACGAAACTGAACAGCAAATTGAGAGAAATGCGCATAGGCATCGCTGATGACCAAGAATGGATGGTCTAATGGATCTCAATGATACAATCTTGACTATCCAGCTGAAAATGTGTGTTGTGGTTCAAAATTGGGCGAAAAGATGTATCTTGTTAATGGGCCTGAAATAAAACCAGTCTCCTGTGTTCAGAGGTGGATTGGTCATAGGCCTTAACAGGAATTTTCCAGGTAGGCAGGTGGCCTAATGAGGCAGTCTGGTCACCACCTGATATAAGTTTTTCTTTGAGTGGATATATATATATTTTTTACTCGTCTCCCAGTGGCGCAGGGAATGGCTTTGCTATCTTACTTGCCCTTAATTTTGAGGTCGTGTGTCACACAGACAGGGCTGCAGAGGCTCTCTTGTGACTTATTTCAGTTCCACCCAGACGGCTGTCTCCTGCATCACGGATCTGAGCTGTGCCGGCACAGCTAAATTACTAAAATAATGAAATTAGCTGTAATCGAAGATGGTGTATATTTATACTCAGCATTTCTTTATAATGCAGCATGGTCACTTAGGTATACAGATAACTGGGGGTTTGAGGCATATGTAATACAATTCTATAACTGAGCTGGTTGCAATCCTTAATCTAATTCGATGGTCTGGACAGTTGTAGCAGCAGAATACAACTAACGCCCAATGTACAATCAAAAGGTCTGAGCAATCACAGACAGACAGACTCATGCCTTTCAGCCCCAAGTCTGAGTGCAAAGGAGTAATAAATACTGAGGGGTATGCATAGCATTCACCCGCTAACACCCAAATGATTGTCTCCTGCCTCAATAAGATTTCCTCTTGGTAATGGCAACAGGAAGTATAAAGCTGCATCGATTAGCTCTGGAATGACCACATCAAAGCATGCCGAAAGTTGTAGTTGTGGTAGTAGCACAAACTCTGCAGGCAGAGCAAGAAGCTGCATATTTGCTTTGTTAGTTTAGCAGAGAAAATCAGCAACAAACGTGTATGTTGTGGGTGTGATTCACTGAACAAAAACTACATTTATACCCAATTTAAATAACTAAGATTTTTATTGTGACTAGTCTTAATTCAATTAAAATATTAATAATGCATATACACAACATACCCATGGCTGTTATCTGTTGAATGTCCATTGAGAGGCCAAGATTAGGAACATTGGTCTGTGAAAATGCAAATTTAATCATCTTGGTTGGGCTGCAGTGTCACTGATCTGCATAAACTGTTCAGTACACAACTGGTATGGATTCAGTTACCCAGCAGCAAAGCATGCATAAATGTTGTTTTGAAATGTTGCCAAGTATGCTTTCCATAGTAGTACTGTATTATGGTGAAATGTAGCAGTTGAAGTAGGGATTTAGATGTTGCAGTATGGAATATGTCACTGTGTGAATGTAATTTGATAGGTTTACAAAGAAAGCAGTAGGACAAGTGGCAGTATGGTATACGAGCCCACTTCGAACACTGGTTAAAAGAAAGTGCCACCAATAAACTCAAACAATAAACATGCTACCTATTTCATATTAAAACACCCTAAATTTAGTATACTAACATAAAGAGTAGTAGCAAAGGCTGAAGAGTATCCATGTGTAAGTATATCAGTGATCCCAAAGGCGGATTGGTTATAGGTCTTACCAATAATTCACGTGCCTACTTTTTTGTTGACCCCAACTACAATTTATTTGGTACTGCTCTCAAGGCCACTTCAAGAATATTTTCCAGGACCACTTTAAGTCCCCAATCCGTCCCAGCCTCTGTTCTACCAGCACTGGAGACTATCTTATCCACCAATAATGCAAAAAAATGTGTGTGGAGTATCTCTATTCCAGAAAACATTTTACCCTAGGAATCTGAAGTGGAACTGAACCAAAGATCCCGGAAGAGTAGCAGTCAAGCCTCCCACAACAGGTGAGTAAATTGCCTGTAATGCAGACTATCTTGAGGGCTTAGTTATCTGTTTCTTTGTTGTTCAATCCTGTCTCCCACTATGCTGGTTTCCATAAGGAGCAGAGAAATGCCCTCTACTTTTGACTCTTTCCTTTACTGGCAAAGCAAAAGGACCAAAACCTAGCGCCCCTGCTTTATGTAAATTTACCAGCAGGAAGGTGCTCTTCTCATCCGTCGCCTATCTAATGATCTTATCCAGTTCTGTGCCAAATAAGACACTATCCAAAGCATGCAATGATTCCAGATTCTTTTTTGACTCTGGTCACAGAAGTCTCTGGCTCAAGGCTTGGAAGACAGATTCAGAGACCACAGAAGCGGAAATTCAGGCCTCAATCATACCAGCAACCAGAGCTGCATCTCCCACAAACTCCAATATTTCTAGGATGTTCAAGGTCACTAATTCAGACCAAGGCCTCCCTTACTGCATAACTTCAAAAGTTACTTCAACCATTTCTCCACAGCTTTGTTGACTCAATCAGAGACTGAAATTGGTCTTAAAGAAGCACAGGCACCTACAAAAATAGATTATTTTAATATCCTTAAAAGCTACAGCATACAGGATCGGAATAGTGGTGAATTTAGACGCTATAGGTGAAGTTTCATGTTTATCCATATCCGCCTTAGTAAAAAGACAAAAATATCTGTAAACGGCATTGTGGAGAAACAAGGTATTAACTCACCCCAACCAGTCTGTACCTCATTTCTCACAAACTGTGAATTATAAAAAGATATACTTTTTCGAGCACTCTGGTTCCCCATATTTCTCAGTCATATTTAGACTTTTATATATTCTATTTTGAAACTAAAGTAGTCTGCCAGCATGTTTTGTTATCTTGCAAACTAGTCCATTGTTTCAGCCTAGGCAAAAGGATTATTGTCCACCAGTCCTGTATGAATGTACATCACACCAGGGGGTCTCTTGTCTTTGTTTAGCTGTGGGGCAGTGTGTGCTAGCATAGGGAAAAGACCCACAGACAGACCTCTATGTTTAATTACAGAGGACTGCATTGTGTAATTAAATGTAAAGGTGTATGGATTGTTATCTCTCTTGTTTAAACAAACTCTGTTGTATAGCCAAAGAACAATACCTGGTCCCTAATTAAATCATCTGCTATCCCTTTGTCTGTATGTTTACCTGTGAAAGGTAAACACAGAAAATGACCAATCAGGCAGGTCCTGAAATTGATGATGAAGTCATTTTTGGGCTTAAAAAAAAGGAAAATTGGCATTCACTACCCAGTGATAGCTGAAATCAGGCTGGCCTTGAGATCTAAATCTCTGCCCCTGACAGGAAAGGGACAATCGGTCCCTGGAATACTGCCGTTGCCCTGATCTACCTCTCCAGGTCTTGGGGAGCTGTGTGTCTGCCAAAAGCGGAGTGACAGTGACTCAGGGCCCCTACCTTGCTGGTAGCCTTAAAGGAGATAGGGGGAGAAGCTTGAATTAATAGACAGCAGTCCCTTAAAGTGACAAGGATACTGGTGAGGTGTTTTCATTATACCCTGTATGTTGTCTGTGCCAGACTGTAGTGTTATTTGTTGCAAGTTATTATTTAAATATGTTTATTGCTGTTTGGTGCTACCATTTTGTTAAATAAACTTATTTATTTTATTTCGGATATTTGCCTGGGTGATTTTGAACCTTGGGTAGGTACCAGGTAGACCAGCTGTGTGGCGCAGAAGGTTACGTTAAACCTGGTATCCTCACAGGCATGTTACCTGAAATTTACGTTTAGGTTTTGTCCGTGGAAAAAGCAAAGAAAATAGGATATTTATGTGTGTGCTAAATCCATTTCTCTTAGTCCACTGGGGGACACCAGGTACATTGGGGTATAGTGTCAGAAAGGAGGAAAACAGCATCCTCCTGAACACAACACACAACATGTCAGACAAAGGAGAAACTAGAGCGCCAAGGGTGAGTGCACTGTCTCCCTAAATGGATTGAGAGATGGATTTAACGCAAGTATAAAACTATTATTTTCTCCAGCATCCATTGGGGGACAACGGGTACATTGGGGACATCCTAAAGCTGCCATCATGGGTAGGGACAGTCAGAAGAAAAAGTGCAAAGCACCTCTCGCCCAAAATTGGCATCCCTTGATGCAAACACATTGAACTTGTAGAATTGGGTAAAGGTGTGAACAGAGGATTGGGTAGCTGCCCAAAACAGCTGTTCAGTCGAGGCGCCATGCTTATGCTGCCCAGGAAGCACTCACCGAACTGGTGGAGTGAGTCCGAAGATTTTCAGGAAAAGTTTGCCCTGCCCCACCATAAGCCTGACTGATTGCAGCCGTAATTCACCAAGCAATAGTAACTTTAGAATTTTGTGCGCATCATATAGGACTAAAAGATACTCAGTCTTGCACAAGTCATAGGTTCTACACACACAAGTACGAAAAGCTCTGATCACATACAGAGAATGAAGAGAAGCCTCATCTTCTGAAGACAGACAATTAAAGCCAGGATGACAATATCCTGATTAATGTGGAATCGAGACATTGCCTTAGGAAGGATGGCAGGTTTGGCCCAAAGAACCGCCCATGAAAAACTAGAAGAAGGAGACTTACAGGACAAAGCTGCTAGCTCTGGAACTCTTCTAACTGAATAAATGCCCAAAGGAAGACACTCTTCCACATAAGGAATTTCAAGTCCACAGACTCCATGGGTTCAATTGGGGATTGCTGCAAAGCATTTAACACCTAGGGGCATATTCAATTAGGTTTCCGGCCCGCGAAGTCAATCCACGGTACCGCAATAACGTGGATTTTCGTGCGCACCCCATAGGGTTGCGCAAGAAAATATGCGTTATTGTGGTACAGAATTACCGTCAATACTGCGCAGGTTCAGCGGAACATAAACCTTATTCAATATGCCCCCAAGTTTTGAATCCCAAGGAGCCACTGTAAAACTATATGGAGGTTGTACATGAACCACCCCTGCAAGAATATCTGCACATCAGGCATCAAAGAGAGTCTTCATGAAAGAAGACAGAAAAAGCCAAACACCCGAACCTTAAAATAGAGCTAAAGCGCAAATCAGCATCAAGATGTTGGAGAGTTTCTTAGTGAATTTGTGCCCATTCATTCTGTAGAGCATTTATGAGGCTAGGCACTGAAGTTGGATGGATTAGCCTTCACTGGAGATAAGGGGCCTTGCCCAAACCCTGAAAAACAGTCCCATACCATTATTCCTCATCCACCAAACTTCACAGTTTGCATAATGCATTCAGGCAGATAACGTTCTCCTGACATCCGCCAAACCTAGAATCGCCCATCTGACCACTGGTCTTGGTAATGTGGGGCTTGCATGCAACTGCTTGGCCATGGAAACCCATTCCCTTAAGCTTCCATCGCACAGTTTTTGCACTTAATGCCAGTGGAAGTTTGGAACTCTTCAGCTATGGATTCAGGAGAGCGTTAATGATTTTTACACACCATGCGCCTTAGCAGTCGTTGACCCTGCTCTGTGATGTTACGTGGTCTTCCGCTTCGTGGTCGAGTTGCTATTGTTCCTAAACACTTCCACTTTCTAATAATATCACTTACAGTTGGTAGTGGAATATCCAGTTTCATGAACTGTCGTATTGCAAAGGTGGCATCCTATCACAGTACCCCGCTTGAAGTCACCGAGCTCTTCAGAATGACCCATTTTGTATAACAAATGTTTGAAAATGGAGACTGCATGGCTAAGTGCTTGATTTTATACACCTCTGGCAACGGGTCTGATTGAAATACCAGAATTCAATAATTGACAGGTGTGGCCAAATATTTTTGTCCATATAGTGTATGTCCTCCACGCCCAATAATTTTTGGCCTAAACTGGCTTCAGAGCACAAAGATTTATTTGCACCACACACTCTAACAAACATTTTGCCCGAAGTATCATGGCTTCAATAGTCACACCATTAAAGTCAAAAGTTCTAAACAAACATATGAAAAAATGGGCCTTGACTTAGTAGGTCTGGGCTGCACTCATCTACTCACTTCCACCCCCGGGAGGATCACAAGTCGTCATGCTGTATGGGTGAGGTGGAATGGGAGACGTGGAGGCGGGTGTACTGAAATGGTGGACATACTTCTTATGGGCGCACCTCCATGTGAAGCCACGTTTTAGGAGTGAAGCGCATGAACTAGGGGGATCTCCTGACGAACTTCTGGCGAGTGTGGAGGATGCGCGGAGAGGAATTTGATTTTACTGGAGTTTGACCCTATATGGAGTCTGCCTCCCAATTTTCCACCCCTGGGATTAAAAACCGCCATGATGGTTCAAGCATGTTTTTCTGCCCTTTGAAAGATCCCGATAATCTTTCTCATGGCTAAACGACAACTGATGCTGCCCTGCTGATTGAGGGATACCATCCCCATGGCACTATCCAACTATTTTCACCGTCGCAAATGAGCACAGAACTCTGCTTGCAGTTCAAACACACTGATTAGAACCTTGGAGTCTTCTACAATCCAAAGAACCTGAAAGTGGCTGTGAAGACATACAGCTCCCCAACCTTGAAGGCTGGCATCTGTTGTCACCTAGGTGCAATGCCAGATTGAGAACAGACCCTGCAGAGATGGCAATTCTGCAGCCACAAAACAAGCAACTTATGCACTTGAGGGGAAAGACAAAACAGCCAATAGAGACCATGTAAGGTCTGTTTCTACCTTCTGTAAGGACTGAATCTTGTCTGGTGGCAAGAATATTCTGTTTGCAGGTTGAAGAGTAGACCCAAAAAGATAATACGTTAGCACGTATTGGATGTCTTGAAATTGAGGATCCAACCGCAGCACTCCAGGATACGCGCCGTCACCTGGACATAGGACAGAAGCAACAATGGTGACTTTGCCTTGAGAAGATTGCCCAGGTAATTAACGATCGTAACCCCCTCAGACCGCAACAGTGCTGCCATGGCAAGACCAAAAGGAAAAGCCATGAACTGGTAATATTCCAATTGAACATCAAACTCGAGAAGGGACTGATGGCCCTCCTCCCAGATAGGAACATGTAAATAAGCGTCCTTGATGTCCAGAGACACAATGAACTTACCGGCTTTACGCTGCAAATTACTTACTTCAAGGTCTCCATTTTCTATTTGGGCACCCGCAGCTGGGTGTTTAAAGATCTGGGGGTCATGACTGGACTGAAAGAACCAGAAACAACTTGGAATAAAACACCAAATCTCTGATTTTCCTGAACTGGTATATCCACACCTGAAGCAAGCAGGGAGTGGATGGCCTTTCGCAAAGCCAGATGCTTTGACCGGTCTACAGGTGAGCCTGTGGAACAGTCAAGAAAAAACCTGAGGAGATCCATTATGTACCAGCCCCCCCCACCACGATTCCCCTAGCCCAAGCATCTGTGGTGGTCTGAAACCACTGATCCTGGAAGAGGAGAAAGCAGACTTCCACCACTGGGGATACAGGGCGGGCAGAGCGTCCGGCATGCTGATTGCTT
This sequence comes from Mixophyes fleayi, assembly GCF_038048845.1. Taxonomy (NCBI): domain Eukaryota; kingdom Metazoa; phylum Chordata; class Amphibia; order Anura; family Limnodynastidae; genus Mixophyes; species Mixophyes fleayi. The sequence continues at coordinate 77,972,754 of NC_134409.1, forward strand.
GTCGGCAGACTTGCCTTCCAGACCAGGCCTGGCATCCATGCTGCAAAACACTCCTGAGGGAGGATCACTTTCCTCTGGGGTGTTGAATGAGCATCCTGTTTGAGGGCCAAAAGGAGCAAACCCTGGAGCCCTTCGGAGCATTAACTGGAAGGAAAGTAATTTATGCTCCTGTTGCCCGGGTAATATTATTGTCAAACTCCAGGCCAATACAGGACACCCCCAGAAAAAGGTAGGGACTCCACATCAACCTCCCAGGACTTAAGCCAGAGAGTGCGACGGGATGAGACCTCATAGGCAGAAATCTTAATAAGTCCCGCATCCAGGGCCACCTCTCCCAAATAGTTCTGTAGCTCTCTGAACCAGTTCTACCAAAAGATGCAATTAAGACCCCAGTTTGCCGACAGACAGATGGACTTCCTCCCCCAAAAGAGAAAACCTCCAAGTCCAAACCAATAAGTACTTAGCCCTCCTCCTGACCCATTCCCTGGCTGGGGCACCATCACCCTCCTGTTCTTATGTGAGGAAGATGGCATATTGACTTTTCTGGCACAGAAATTCCATGCCAGAAAAGTCAATATGCTATGATAAGAATCATCTCAAAGGAGGAAGAAACCTTAAAGAAACTATGCACTGACTTTGATAAGCCTTTCATAAAATCCCTTTCTCTGAGTACATTGGGGGATAAGCAAGTCAACCTTTAAGTTCAGATGGGACGCCATGAGGTCTATGCCTGGGCGATTGCAACGCTGAACTAGAAAATCGAACACCTCCTTGTGCAGGGACCATTCTCCTGGATGGACCTACCTTTTTGCAGCTGAGAAAGCCAGCCTCCCAGTTTTCTACTCCTGGGATGAAGACTACAGAGAGTCCTGGAATATGGTGTTCTACCCACAACTTGATCTTGGATGTTTCTTTCATGGCCCTTGCACTGCAGATGCCCCCCTGATGGTTCAGGTATCCTACTACTGTTGCATTGTCTGACTGGATTCTTGGCGGCTTGCCCCGCAAAAAGATCTGTGCCTAGACTAGCACACTGTAAACCGCCTGAAGCTCCAGCACATTGATGCAGAGTAGCGCTTCCTGGGGGTTCCACTTACCATGAAACCAGACAGCTGCAATTAACCCTCCCCATCCAAATAAACTTGCATCTGTGGTTATCAGCACCCAGGTCCATGACTGGACGGAGGGACCTAGGGAAATGTGTGACCTGTTCAGCCACCAGGTGAGGGACGGACGCAGAGATGTGGACAGCTTGATCAACTGTTTGTCCAGGTGAAGATAGAATTTTGATAATTTGTGCAGGATTTCCCACTGGAACGTCCGCGAATGGAACTGTGCAAAGAGGACGGCCTCCAAGACTGATACTATTTAGCCCATCAATTTCATGCATCACAGGAGAGAAAGACTTCTCACCTTGCCAGTAGGTCCCTGATCTTTGACTGAATTGAACAGACCTAGTCGCCTGGAATCTGGTATTGAAATAAAGACCCAAAAAACGCATTCTCTGGGCTCGTATCAAGAAGGTTTTTGGGATGCTGATAATCAAGATGTGTGCTTCGAGGAAGGACACTATAATTTATATATGGTAGGACAAAATTTGGAAGGATGGTACTTTCAAATGTAGATTGTCCAGGTAAGGCACAACTGACTCCCTGCAAGCAAAATAGGCCTGCCATGACAACCATCACTTTGGTGAAGACTCTTGGAGTGGTGGTCAGGCCAGGCCAAAGAGTAAATCCCTGAACTGGTAATGGGCGTCTTTCACTGCAAAGCGAAGTAGGCACTGATGCCCCCTCTGCCATATGGTAATATCTGACCGGAAAGACTCCATCCCGATACCCAGGCTTCGCAACTGTTGGTAGAAGGTTTTTAAGCTGAGGATGGGTCTGGAGGAACCATCTGGTTTAGGAACTAGAAAGATTGGCAAAACACCCAAAAATATCCTTTTCAGTGGAGTGACTATATTAATTACCCCAGAACCAGATTCTGGATTGCCACTTGACGTGCTCTGTGCCGAAGACTGCAGACAGAAAGCCCTCTAGTGAAAAAACAACAGTGAGGGAAGTTGAGCAGGTCTATGACATACCTGCAAGTGACAATCCCCCGAATCCAAGAGTTGGGTGATGATTCCAGCTGAGAAATGTGATTTTGCTGAGCTGACGCCATCTTGTTGCTTTACAGCTATTTTGTCCTAATACAGCTTAAAAAGACAGCTTAAATGCAGCTAGTTTTTAGAAGTTATTCATTATTGCTTTGTTGTTTGCAAGAAGCTGTGCCCATGATCTTGGATATGGCAGACAGGAGATAAACCAACAGCCCCCTTGGAAGAATTCCTTTGAGAATGTAGCAAGGTCTGTGTAACTAAAACATGCACAATGAGTGGTTAAGAAGAAGGTAAGACAGTTAGGGGCGTAGTTTGCTGAAGTACGTGATTTTGTGTAACCAGAGTGCTATAAGTATGTGAATGTGTAAATAATAAAGTAGAGCTAATTGCACACACAGAACTTGTAGTGTATTTTATTCTCTCCAGCTGATGAGCTCATAAACTGGTAAACCAACGCTTACAGGTGAACTAACTGATTAGATCCAACACAGCCATTTGTCCTGAAAACATAATAGATGAGCACCTACCACATTCCCGTGGTAGGTGGTTCCCATAATGCCAAAGCCGGCTCTGTCGGTATAGGGTTTCCTCGTCTAGAAGGCCCACAGCCCTTGAGGGAGCAGTCTGACCTCTTGAAGGTGATCCCCGAGATCTGCTGAGGGAAGAAAGGACTGGAACAGGAATGTTTTGGTCTGGTCTGGGTAACCGGTAAAAAGGGGCTTTTGCCACATGTAGCCTCCAGGATGAGTTGGTCCAATTGTGCTCCAAAAAGGGATATTCCATTAATAGGGTAGTACTTCCAAGGTTCTCTTGGAATCCGTGTCGGCAGACCAAGACCAAAGCCATAGGGTGCACCTGGCCACTATGATAAGTACTGAAAGCTTTGAAATGACTGAGATAGCATCCAAGGATTTTTTGCATAGAAAATCAGATGCTTCTCTGATGGATCAATAGGCTGATATATACCCTTTTGCTTATAACTTTCTATAGGCGACAATATGGCAGGCTCCCACAAGCATTCAACCACTGATTAAAAAGCAGAAATAACCAATTCAGGACTGTAAAAACCTGTCCTGAACGGAGGAGCACCGCAGGGTCTGTGGCCACACTCAGTGAAAAATGGCACCTCTTGTCCGTGAAGCACGCCAGGAAGCAGGAGTGAGGATGTCCGCACCTCCCTTTCCTATTGCCATAACGGAGAACAGACGTCTATTAAAACAGACTGTTCGTTTTTGTGCCCCTCCTATGTGAGCGAAACCACAGCTGTACTCTTAAGTTCAGCGGAGATCTTGCTGTGGCTGCTCCTTGTCCTCCTTCTTGACGGCAAGTGCTTGTTGCCTAGGGGGAGGGGGACACGGCCACAGCACTTTTCACTAGGTCTGGCACTGATGCACGTGCCCAACAGCAGGGTGGCAGCTCAGGACCCCTGCTCACTACATGCGTCAGCATTGAAGGTAGTTCCCCCAGAGGAAGGTCTCAAGTCGGGAACTGGGACGACAGGAGATGGCACTGTGAGCAGCAGCTCCTCAGCAGATTTTTTTTCCTATTTGTCAGACAGCCCAGCAAGGCTGATTGAATCACAAAGCAGCCAGAGTGTCTGAAGCATAAGAAAATAAACACACTAAATTGAAGAAAACGCCCTGTCTGCATGAACTAAAAAAAACTCAGTTTATGCAGATTGGGGATATAGAGGAGGGAGGAGCAACAACATGTTTAATATTTTATAGTGCCAATGTCCTAACGGAGCTTCTATAACTGAATGGTCCTGTGTCTCCCAAAAAAATGAAAGAGAAATGCCAATATGTCTTTGACTAAAACTACATCTAATGTATAATAAAGGAACAAACAAACCTCCTATGAAACAAGTATATTTTAAGTTACCACAGAGTTCCATAAAAGTAATTCACCCGTGGCTTTGTGCTTTCATATAGTTTTGGTATTCCTCAGAGAAATCTTATACAGTATGAGTGAATCATTGTATATTTTACCCAATAGGATAAGGCTTAATGTCCAAGAGTGCAGCTCTGCAGTTTTAATTTAATTGGGCAATTGTTGATAAATGGATCTATATTTTTACCTGCATAGCAGCCAAAACTTCTGGATCAGAGAGGATTTCACTGACTCCTGGCATTCCAGCCATGCCACCAGGGAATCCTCCAGCCATGTTGCCCATGTTTGGCATGCCTCCTGGGAATCCCCCTGTAAGATATAGTGTAAAATAATATTTGTGGGTAACACAAAAAAGAGAGATAATACAAAGTGCAATTTCAAACTAGGGAAAATTGAATTCTTTTGTAATTACGGTTTATTCTTTTTCTTCAGAAGCCACCATCCACAAGGCAGGGCACTGGAAGAAAAGCTGGCCTCCTCCCTATAAACATGCTGTCCCTGGCCAGTTTACCATTAGCCAAAAGAAGAAAACAAAAATAGGAGCTGCAGAGGACAAATACATAGCATCCCTGGGTGAGCTGGCTACAAGTATAGGAGAAAAAGATTTAAGAACAATTAGGAGGGGGGGGTGGGGGGGGGGGGGTTGAGACAGACAATACAGACGATATAAGGTCCCAAAGCCACCCATAAAAAGAGAAAGGAATAAATAGGTTTTGAATGTCTGTTAGATGAAGGCATTTGTGTCCGGAGCATGGTCCCAATGGCTGGCCGAGGGACACCTTTCTGCTGGAGTCATAGAACATTAAAGCCAGACTTGCCAGCTCCCAAAAACCGAAAGGTTGACTAGACCAGTGTGGGGGGAGGGGGGTGTTAAAAGTTTAAGTCTGCCTCCCAGTTCTCCACCTCTGGGAAGTAGAACTAGTCCATTTTTTTTTTAACTAAATGTAATAGTATTAGAGTTGATTATACAGGGCTGCAAACGGTTCCCTGATGGTTTAGGTAAGTTACGGCAGGGGCACAGTCCATCTGGACACTTAAATACCCAGTACTAGAGAATAATTTTCTGGATTGAGCCTTTTCCAGAATGTGATCCAGCTACAACACAGCTACAGCCTTGGAGGTGATGATCTTACTGAAAATACGTGGGTCCAACGAAAGGCAAAGGAGAGCACTTAAAACTGGAAATGTACCCCCTAGAAAGCAAACCTGAGGAAACCCTTAGTTGTCCTTTCTGATGGGAATGTGGAACTATGCATCCTTGATACCCTAATATATCACAAACTTATCTTCTGTTGTCGTCTAAATTACCGACCAAAGAGACTCCATTTTAAAGTGCTCCTGTGGGAGGAACTTGTGAAGGCCTTAGGATTGAAAACTGTTTGGAAAGACAATCCCTCTCTAACACTATGCCATTCTGTGATAGACAGATAACTCATATCCAAGAGTCTCTGAATGGCAGCCTGGAAGCTATTATGCATTCTGGGTTCTTGGAGACTCATGACATAAAATACATCTTTTTGATGGTCGCACTGAAAATAGTTTTAAGGATAACCCTGGTTCACAGTGTTGACAAACCAGGGACCAGACAAAGAGCACTACAGGAGTTGCTGAAGAACAGAAGGTGAGCCCCAACTGACACAGCCCTGAGCTGAAAATCAAGAACACTTGATGATGTCAAAAGGACCTCTAAAGGTGTCCTTAGCTACCTAAGCAATAAGGGTCAAACTCAAACTAGAAAACAATTAGTAGAATTCTCTCAACCGCTAATGTGAGTTGTGCCACTTTAGGAAGAGGGATATTTCTCACGAGTCAAGAGACCAGGGGGTTAACTATGTGGGAAAAAAAGGAGAGTGTTCAAATTCACATTTCTGGGTTAGCCCATTCCAACAAAACCAGCTTGTCAAAGATCAAATTTCAATGAAAAGACCAGCCACTGAATTATCATCTTAAAATGGATAATAATATGTAGGACCACCCCAATAAGAGTTCGCTGAATCTGCCTGTCCCAGGATAGGAAGATACTACGACAGCGGACTACCACCTTAAAAGTCTGCACTTTATCTGTTTTCACCAATACTTTTTCATTATTATTGCAGAGTTCTATTTATTCTATTTTTCATGCACTATATTTAACTAACATACATTTTGGTATAACCTTCAGTATAACATATTTCGCTATCAGAATTCGATCAGATTCATTTCTCAGACAAAGTATTACTTCAGTTTTTTTTATACTATTATTCATGAATACAAAGATTAAACATTTTGGTTAGCCATCTAACTTAAATAATTATTATTCGACTCAATACATATTTTATATATTATATATTTTTTTTATTCACCTTGACTTTTTTCTTTGCATCATTAATATATTCTTATATTACTAATCACATACCATAATTTCTTTTTCTTTAATAAGCCATTTTCCTTTATATAATCATTTGTATTATGTATTTTGAGACAAGTATTTTGCCACATCACCCTGGACACTTAAATGAAGGAAATTCAAAGCAATGGGACTTTAGCACTCTATAGCAACAATCCTCTATACAGTATAACTTTTTCCAGTCTAATTAGCATAGGTGAACCCATAAATCTGTTTCATCACATAAACGTCCTATTTTTATAGTAGGGCATCCCAAATGCACTTGACCTGTGATCAGGGGTCAAAGGTGGCAATGAGGGAGTCCTGAGAAGTTGGACAGAGTGGGCATGTCATACCCACCTAAACACTGTTAGGTTCAGCAGAGAGTGTCACACACAATGGTGCCTTTGTGGTCCCACAGGTGGCAGTTGAGGCTGCCTAAGAGGTGCTAAGCAAGTGCTTACAGTCTAGCACCCTCCATTGGGTGCTAGACTGCAAGTCATTGGGTTAAAACAAATGATCTCCTGTTTTGCTTTCCAGTGCCCTTCCTTGTAGAGCTAAAACATAACTGCTGAAAAAGAAACTACATTTTTCAATTAACCTACTCAAATGAAGACAGACATACCTGGGAAACCTCCAAACTGTGCTCCTGCTTGACGTCTGGCCTCTTCCTCCTATTTGAATATAAAAATATATTTTTTACATTTTAATTGAACACAGTCATTATTTTCAAAAAGGAATACAGTGCAAGCTGTAAGGAATGTACAGTTGTAAATTAAAAAATAAAATAAAAATAAATTGTCAATTTGCTCACCTGTACGGAAAAAAGGCAAACTAATATAAATACGGAGCTATTAAGCAACAAAAGTGCTCATACTTCCACTTCACATACCTCTTTAGTCAATTTATATATCCTAGATCATATAAAGACACAGAGGAACTAGGTGATCAGATATGCACAGACGTCCTCTGACTTTTAGTAGATTTTAAATCTAAACAATGACTAAACATTATCTTTTATGATACTAAAATGTTATTTTTTTAAACACTTGAAATAAGTCAATAGTGTTGGGGTCGGAAGCTTTAGGTTTTTAATTTTTTTTTTTTATGTGACCGAGGAACTAGTGTGGGAAATTTATTTTATGTTAAACACATTTTTAAATTATTTTCGCCACCAACTGTAAAGCTAAGATATTAGTATATTATTGTCCAATGTGTATAATATAATAAAACAAATGCAACCCAGGGTAAGATAACTGTTGCAAAGACAAGTATTTAATTAAAATGCAGTTAATCATCTGCAAAAAAGCAAAACAAAACCAAAAAGCACAGGCTACATACAATATATCCACTACATTTAAAAAAACAAACAAAGCAACATCCATGTGTGCAAACTACAACGAATGATATTAAACCAGAATAATACCAATTCTTAAAGGCTACATCAGTAAAGAAATGGGAACCCTAATATCAAAAATTAAATGACAAAATTGATAAATATAATGCCATTAGAACCCTTGTAACCAATAGTTAAATACAAATTATGCAGAAAGCAACCAACTAATCACCTTTAAAGTATATATTTTTAAAAGGGGGGGGGGGGGGGGGTGTTGTGGCAAGGTCCCGGTTTATAGAGATTAATTTTATTAGCAGTGTCTGCCTTCCACTAGGTTGAAGGTGAAATAGATTATATTTACCTGTTAATTTAGTTTAACCTCCTACTCAAAGTATAGATATGAAAGAAGTACACCTGAGGCTATATAATATAACTTCTCTTTCTCAGTGTCTTTGAGTAATCTCCGAAGCTGCTTCTAAAACACAATAAACAACAAGGTGGGAAAATTAGGGCAGTCATGGAGTCCTTTGAGGAAAATAAATTAACAGGTAAATATAATTTGCCTATTTCCTCTTTGGACTCCCTGGCAGCCATAACCCATTGGTTATGTTTTTTTGCCATAACTTATTGGTTATCTTTTTTTGCTCCCCCTGCTTGGGTACACCCCATTGGGTGTACCCAAGCAGGGGGAGCAAAAAAAGAAAATATTTATTAAGCTCCGGTATGAAAAAAAAAACCCTTCCAAACTGGTGTCGTGTCCAGCATATAAGGTCTTCTAAAAAGGTATGTACTGTGGACCATCCTGTCGCTTTACAAATTTCTGTAGGTGATTCTTGTGCTCTGCAGGCCACTCAAGTTGCACTGCTCTTATAGAGTGTGACTTTATGAAATTGGGCACCTGCAGACATTTTCCCTCATAAGCCTTTGAGATAACCTCACCTACCTATCTTGCAAGGGTATCCTTTGATGGAGCTTGTCCTTATCATACTTCTGAAGGTAATACAAAGAGCTGATCAGTTTCTTAAATACCTTGTTCTCTGCAGATAAATGGAGAACATCTAATGTATGAAGATGCTCCTCTACTTCAGTCTCTGCTTTTAAGCAAAATGCTGGCAATGAAAACTCTTTGGTTTACATGAATGTCAGATATTACGGAGAACAAATCCTAATTTGTTGCTTAAGTATCACTATCAGGAAAAAAAAAAAAGATATTCAGAAATGGCACCTTTCACCATAGTGCATACATTTCTCCAATATGCCTTGCAGAAGTAATTGACACTAAAAATAATACTTTTAAGGTCAGCCATTTAAGATGAATCTCTTGGAGAGGTTTGTATGGGTTTGTCAATAAGGTGTCTAGTACCAGATTAAGATCGGGAGAGCCAGAATGGGAGAATCTATATCACTTCTTGTTCATTTTCTTATTTTTCTAAGGACACTTGAAATGATAGGAAATGGAGACAATATATATCCCTAAATGAACTTTCCACATTTGTGGCAAAGCATCTACTCCTTCTGCGTTTGTATCGTTGTGGCGAGTGAAAAAGCAACTCAATTTAGAATTCTGTGCTGTTGACGTTAGGTTTATTTGAGGTAGGCCAAAACGCTGATCCAGTAGCCAACTTATTCCTTTTAGAGTTCATTCTCCTGGATGTACTTGATGTTGGCAGAGATAATTTGCAAGTATGTTGTCCTTGTCTGCTACATGAAGAGCTGATAGAGCATGAAGGATGTTTTTTGCCCAATTCAATGTACTCCTGGGGCCGCTTTGTTTAGGCCACCACTGGTTGACTGTCTGCAAACACAGACATCTCTATTGCAGGAAAGACTGAAAATATAGAAATGCCTTCTAGACCACCCTCATTTCTGAAATATATGAAGTTTCTTTTCCTCTTTGCCCCAGATACATTGTACCATCTGTTAGTTCACATGAGCCCCCAGCATGTGATGGAGTCTTTTGTTAATACCAGCCACTGAGATCCCTAAATTGTTATAGGCGCCTTCCACAAAATGTGATTCTGACATCTTTTGTTAATTTGATTAGGTAATATAGATTCCTGCTTGTGAACTTATCTTCTCAGCAACTCTAAATGTAACATTCTCATGTGCCATCTTCCCATGGTATGACTCCTATTGTTTGTGGATGGTTTTTAAAACTTAAAGAAAAATTACATAATTATAATTACAGGAGGTAGTAAGGAACAGGCGGTAATAAGTGATTTCAACTGCATTGTGATTTGAAGTGCATTTTGTGTGGAGTTATATCTAGTAAGGAGTTGACTCTAGGAAGGGCTTAAATCTTGTAAGCAGCTAGCAAAGTTTAGTAGTTTCAGATCCACTGTATATTATAAAGGGGTTAAGTTAGTTATAATAAGATGAGTTGTAGCAGGACTGAAGATCTCACTCAACGCATATCTTATCATATGTATGCACACTTGGAGCAATTGTTCTAAGGTATATACCTCTGAGAAATATGAGCAAATAGTCTCTTTGGAAGGCCAGGTAACTGATCCAACACAGACCACTGCAACATTGGGGGTTACTGCCAATCTGGAGCAGAGTTTACAGCTCACCGTTGATGCGTTAGCAGGGCCGGGAGGAGCAGAGACAGAGGAAGATGCACAGGTAGGCAGCTGGGTAACAGTTACAAGTGGTAGCAGAGGGAGGAGGATGCAGGGCAGTTCTGAGCTGAGCAATCCCAGCAGATTTGCCAGATTGAAGATACTGTGGAAGGCAGTTCATAATTTGTAGAATTGAGCGAGAATGCTTTCACTAGCAACCAGGGCAACGGTGTCTCCAGCATAGAGGGGACCAAAGTTACTGAGGGACCTAGGAAGATTGTGGTGGTAGGGGACTCAATTATTAGGAAGGTAGATAGGGCAATCTATTATCGGGGCCGTGCATGCTGAACAGTGTGTTGTCTCCCGGGTGCTCTGGCTCGGCAGCTAGTGACCCGGCGGTTTTGGTGCATGTTGGCACCCATGACCGAGTTAGAGGAAGATGGGGTGTCCTAAAAAATGACTTCAGGGACCTGGGGAGAAAACGAATGGCAAAGACATCCAAGGTAGTATTTTCAGAAACACTACCTGTGCCACACGCTAGTCCAGGGAGGCAGCGAGAGATTAGGGAGGTTAATGTGTAGCTAAAGGATTGGTGTAGGAAGGAGGGTTTTTGATTCTTAGAGCACTGGGCCGATTTCTCTGTCAGTTGCCATTCTTTATTGTCGAGACAGATTGCACCTGAATGAGAAGGGGGCTGCTGTGCTAGGGGAGAGAATGATTTTAAACTAGGCTTCTAGGGGGTGGGAGGTGCAAGCAAGTATTTACGGGATAAACACAGAGTAGTAAGGGGAAATTTAACAAAAGTTAAGGGGATGGAGAGGGGGGGAAAGGGAACCATAGCCGAAAGGGAGAGGCCCTTGTTAAAGCCAGTAAGAAAAACAGTGATATCAAAGCAAAAAGGCACACTGCCTCCATGAAATATGTGACAAGTCTCCTACACGATAACGTCCCTGCTTTTCATTAAGTGTCGGGCCCTTGGTATTCCTAGAATAGCAATATGCCTGGCCTTTTCTAAGCCCTCTATGTTCTTCCCCGAATCGTATGTACCTTTTGCTTCTTATTTTCTCGGGCCTCTCTTCTATCCACCTTTGGGACTCACCACTTCCCTTACTTTCTCGAAGGGTCTCTGTGCAGGGACGCACATCCACACTGAAGACCACCCCACCTTTCCTTTCATCTCTATGACTAGATCACTTATAAATAACTTATGGTATAAATTTATTTCAAGGAAATAGCGCAAGGTGCTTATTTATAGAATTGCCAATGCACTTATTTTTGATATTGTGTATATTTTGATACAGGAAATCCTCTGAGACCAGGGGAGAAAATTAGTTTTTTCTGTTTTAACCTTGCTGGAGGAAGTGCCTTATTTCTGATGTATATATCTTATACAATACGCCTTTGTTTAGAAAGCCTTTTGTATATCTTGATGTAAGGAAATGCCTTGTTTGGGGTTTACAACATTTCTTGGGGAATTATTTTCTTTGGAGGAAATGTGTACTCTGCAACTGTTTGAAGGACCCATGCCATTTAGACCTTTTGATGCGTGAGGGTCTAGCACCTGAAGGCATAGGAAGATGTAATTAGACTTGCTGCCAGATGTCCGCTGTGTCCATATTAAGATACAGGATATCACTGCAAAGTTTTAAGCTATCACAGATAAGTGTAAACATTGTTAGCTTTGCAATGCATGTAAATCTATGTTTTGGTAAACCGGTTACACCCCGATTCTAAAAACCGCCTGTAAGGCTGTGTCTAAAATAGTATAAAAAGGGAACCCTTGTAAACGGATATGTATCATTCTGATGTTCCATCTGACCTGACCACTGATACCTTTAATCAGTGGAACTGTCCTTATCAGGGCACCTGAGCGAAATAAACATCACTCTTTGCTTCAAGACCCTGCTTGACAACTTCTTCAATATTGCTGTAATCCTGTGATCTGCAGATTAGACCCTAAATCTAATCCGTCCTCCTGCTGTTTCGGAGGTTTGGACCCAGCTCTCCAGTACCACCACTCTGCCGCTACCTAGCAGCTCTGGCCAGTGTGGTAGGCCAGGGGGATCCATCCACAGCACCCTGATCCATAGTAAGTGGTCAGGGGTACCACCCCAAGTGTATCAGCACGGGAGTACACTAGCAGCGACAGTTACCCAGAAGGAACATGGTTCTGGGCATCATAAAGGAGTCCAGTGATGGAAGCAGGCTCCTCTTACTGCGGCAGGAGTGGCGTATTCGGAATAACGAAAGGGGACGGTGGTAAAGTAAGCCCAGATGGTTCCCAGCAACATCAGACAGGGAGGCATAGGCAGTCCATCCTTTCACAATCTCCCCTTAAAAAACATTAAAAAAACAAAACAGTCTTTTCCAATCTTCATATATTCCCAAACTTACAGTCTCTATTGTGGTGGTATGATCCTCCCCACTATCTAGGTTCGCTAGGCCTTTAGCTCCTAGCCATTATATGGTTCATACCACATTGGGCAAGATGCATTTATTCCTTTGTAACTTATGTCACTAATATTTAAAATGTACTCAATGACCTATGTCGTCATTATCTGCTCTTATAAATAAGACTTTTTAAAAAAAAAAAAAAAAAAAGGAATACCAAAAGGGAATTCATGAACCTAAAGCGCATGCTTGCAAATGCAAGAAGCCTGACCTGTAAACTGTGGGAGAACTAGTAGCAATAAATGAGAAATATGATATTATAGGTATTACTGAGACATGGTGGGATGATAGACATGACTGTCAAGTCAACTTGGAGGGCTATGTTCTCTTCAGGAGAGTTAGAGTAAATTAAGGGGTGGGAGGGTATGTCTTTATATTAAGCCAGACTTAAAATAAAGTATACATGAAGTTATTTATGAGAGTATTGGTGATAATATAGAGGCATTGTGGATGGAAATATCCAGTGGAGGAAAAAGTTTAGAGAAGTTGGTGGTAGGACCATGATATAAACCACCAGATATATTAGTGTTCTCCTCAGGACCTATTTCCCGGGTGCTCCATCCAGCTGTTTTTGCTTGCCACTATTGTTTCTCCTATTAGAACAGGCACTATAGCCAGCAGTAGACCACTGAGCACCAGTCTCACCAGTCCAGGCAGTTGTGGGCAATAACCTCCATTTTCATTATTATTGCAAAGTATTCCAACTGCCCCCACCCAGCTGCTTCATAATGCCACCTACTGGCAAAATTTTCTTGGGAGAACACTCTAGTATGGTTGAGAATGCCCAAATTCTACAGCAAATTGAAAAAGGCTACACAACTAGGTCAAGTTCAAATTATGGGGGATTTTAATTATCCAGACATTGATTGGAGTACTGAGACTTGTGGTAGTTAGGGGCAACACGTTTCTGAGCATGCTAAAAGATCATTACATGTCCCAAAATGTAGAGGAACAAACTAGAAACTGGAATAGACTTGGACCTAGTAATAACAAATGTGGACATAATATCAAATATTCAAGTAAGGGAGCACTTGGGAAACAGTGATCACAATATGGTCTCATTTGAAATTAGTTTCCAGCAGCAACAGTATAATAGATCAACTAGGAACTTAAACTTTAGAAAGACAAATTTTAATATGCTAAAAGGAGTATGAACTGCATATACTGGGAAGCAGTTTTTGAAGGAAAAAAATACAGAAAAAAGTGGTGTTTCTTTAAAATGTTGTTGGAAAAATACACATACAAGTTCATTCCTATGGGAAACAAATTTAAAATAAATAAGTATAAACCAATGTGGCTAAATAAGAAATGAAAAGCAAGAAGCGTGCATTATTTAAGTCTGAGGGGACTGAGAAATCCTTCCGTATCAAGGAATGTAAAATAAAACATGCAAAAAAGGAAATCAGATTGGCTAAATTAGAAAATGAAAAACAAGTTGCAAAAGAAAGTAAGACAAAGTTTTTTAAGCTAAAGCATATAAATGGCAAAAGGAATTAAAAAAATAAATAAAATATAGAACCACTAAGAAGTGCGATGGGTAGATTGACTAATGATAACACCAAAACAGAGGTATTAAACACCTTCCTTTCTTCAGTATTTAGAGAGGAACAATTGGTAGGAAGGAAACATAAAAATGGAAATGCAACTTTCATTATTTAATACTTGGCTAACAGAGGAAGCAGTCCAAAGGCGACTAAATAAAATTTAAAGTTCCAGGTCCAGATGGCATAGAGCCAAGGGTTCTTATGGAGCTAAACTCAGAAATAGCTAGACCACTATTCCTAATTTCATCTGGCTTGGTACCAACGGATTGGCGAATAGGAGAAGTTGTGCCATTGTTCAAAAAGGGAATGAGATCACAACGAGGGAATTATAGACCTGTAAGCCCGACATCAATAGTGGGGAAACTATTGGAAGGCATGTTAAAGGATGGTATTCAGCATTACTTTGTGCGCAATAAGATTATTAGTGGAAATCAGCATGGATTTTTGAGGGATAGGTCATGTCAAAATTAATCTAATTCGTTTCTACGAGGAAGTTAGTGGGAACCAAGGTAGTACTGTACAATAGATTTGGTCTACTTAGATTTTGCAAAGGAATTTAATACAGTGCCACAGTGAAAACTGGTTGGAAAACAGAGATTTGTGATAAATGGAACATTTTCTAATTGGTCAAAAGTTTTAAGTGGTGTACCTCAAGGTTCTGTGCTGCCTCCGTAAATGCAAATTTCTTAAGGCTCTGAGGAAGATCCGATCCACCCGCCTTCTTGCCTCCTTTAGGCATGGTATACTCCAGGAAGAGGCCACAAATAGATCAAACAGGATGGGCTGTTGTGGAGGTTTCTGTGTTTAGGTTAGAAAAAAAAAAAAGACAGCCTCACGACATTTCAAGTGAGAACCGTGGCCCAAGAGCCATGCGGGACGTCGTAACTTAGTCCACATCGCGGCTTGTATTAGAGCAGAACATTATTCAGCCGGGTAGAAGTCCAGGCCTCTCGGTCTGAAAGTATGAGGAAAGGTGTCCGGAGAATGCTGCGCCTTGTGTGCTAGAACTAAATAAATAATCAGAGACGGGAGAAGAGCACCGTCCTGGAAATAAGCACCCTTTTGTGGAGAAGATGATAGATAGGCGGTGCAATAGGTCCAAATTCAGCAGAATACTTGGGCCCTCTCAGAGTGTACTAGGCTGTAGGTAGCGAACAGCAACAATGTACTACTCAGTGATATTAAGTAGTAAGTTAACTTTTTTGTAGAAGATCTCCGGGGAATGTGTAGGAAAATAGGGAGGTTCTAATATTATGTTTCCTATTAACCCCTGCAAGCTCAGGACCACTGTGTGTAGATAGAGGTCTGTAACTTTTATAGTAGAGGCTGCAGTACAAATTTTCACGCCACTGGATGGCAGCAGAGTCTTATTAAGCACAGCCTGTGACCGACTCCGTACGATAGAATTGCACAGAGATTGTGAAGCAGGTGCAGTGCATGGGGGAGCGATCAGAGCAGCACACTGCAGAGAAGATCCAAAGTCCCTGCCGCTGATCAAAGGAGGATGCCGCCGATTGATGGAGCTTTTGCCAGATAAGATCAGGCGCCTTCAGTCTGCTCCCCGCCAGCATGAAGTTTTCAAGGGGCAGTGCCGGGAAGCCTGTGGGACAGTATCAGGGCAAGTGTGGGGCACAGTAAAAGCCACAGGACGGGTCTTGCTCTTGGGGGATCAGCTTGCCCGGGAAGGGGGGAGCGCGGGGGGAAGCAGCACTCACCAAGGGTGCTCCTCTCCCTATGCGCTGGTAGGAAGGACCTCTGTGGGCATGCGCAGGAGTCAGGCAGCAGGAACAAGTCCAGGTCCCAGTCCGCCAAGTTAAATAGGCCGCGGGGCTCTGGAGCAGCCCAGAGTGTTGTTGCACAGCCCTGGTGGGATCGACGGGTGCCGCCAACGCTACCAATCCTGGAGATAACAGGACTGAAGGCTGTGTCAGAGGGGAAAGTCCCGAAAATTGTAATATAATAACTCCAAACTCACGGAGCTACACAGGGACACGTCTACCCAGGGCCGGATTAAGGGAATGGAGGCCCCTGGGCTAAGGGGGCCTCCATTCCCCCATGAGGGCCCCCCCCCCCGTGGTCCGAGCTGCACCGCACCCCCCCTCGCTCTTACCTCCTTCCCCGGCGCGCTGTGCGCTCTTACTGAGGAGATCTCGTGAGAGTGAGACTCACGAGATCTCCTCAGTAAGGAGACTACAGCGCGCTGGGGAAGGACCGCAGTTAAAGTGCTCAGCACTGATCGCACCGGGGGCGCCCCCGCCCCCGACCGATCAATACTGCTGCTGAGCACTTTCAAGGGCCCCCTGGATGCCATAGGCCCCTGGGCTGTAGCCCAATGGTTAATCTGGCCTTGTGTCTACCCAACATGGCTAGCAGGCCACAACCACTCTCAAATCTTTTAGGATTTATTTGATACCTTTCAAGTTGTTCCCATTCCTTCTTGATAAGATCACTTTATGCACAAAAAACACCCAATGATTGTGCTGACTACCTTCAGAGAAAGCATCTGGTCGAGTTGTTGTTACTGGAATGTCCTGAACACCGAAGGCCTTAGTAATTACCGTTTCTCTTCTGCACAGTCCTCCTCAGTTTATATGTCCAATTTAGGTGATTTTTAAACTTCTGGGTATCCCAGAAGGCTGTACACGGCACTCCTTGATGAGGCATCAGCGTGTAACAGACAGGACACGTCTACAGTGCAGGCCCGGAAGATGCCCTAGCTGCCCGCCGCTCAATGAAGGCAGTCCCAGAAAGCAACCTCTTACCCAGGGTACTCGAGATCCTGTTCCAGGTTAAAAAGTTAAGTCCCACAGGTGTGGCTTGGCAGGGCATGGAATAGGATGCTCGGCATTTACTATCCCGCGGAAATCTGTAAAACATATCCTTTTCCTCTGCACCTACCGAATTGGCATCTACTTACTAACCGGACTCCCTGTCACCCTGAAATGGTCGGAACTTGATTCCTGCTGTAACTGACCCGCGGCTGCTGGGAGTGAAATTGGAGAGGAGCTCCTATACAGGCCTAGACCCGCGATGCCTCTCCTGCTGCACTAACTGGCCGCTCAGCATAGGAATCCCTCCCCCCCCCCGGAGATCAAAGGGCATTGGACCGGGCTGCTTGCGGTGCCACCATCAAAATTCCCTAGGAGCTCAGGGAGAAGAACATATACCCCGTGTCTTCTTGACTGTGGGGCAACCCTCACCCATTTTTTTTTCCATTGGCTGCCAGGACCTGCCTGCAAGTGGGGGGCATGAAAGAGGGACTGTCTTAAGCCTTCTGCGAGGAGAAAAATACAGCACGGAGTGGTGATCAAACTATTGCTCTTTTACATAATAAGTGCTGAGGAGTGCTACTGCCATCTGGTGGCGTTTCATAATTCCTGCTCTGTGTCACTGACATATCTTCTAATACACTCCTCATAAAACTTTCAACGACTAATCCTTACAACAGTGAGTTTCTGTAATTATCTGCATATATAACAAACCTGACTGGTCCCGGTCTCAGTGTACGTTTGTAGGGTTGCTCCCCCTAAAGCACCATCTTCTTCCTTTCAAAACATGGGCAAGACTAATGCTGCAACTACAGCTTCAAAACTGGAGAAATACGCTCGAGCATCTTCAGCGGCTCAATCCACAGAGGCATCTGGCTAAACGAAGCCGGTCACTCCCACAGCTGTCGGCCCTTCTATACCCACAGAGGACCCCAATTCCATCCAGCAAGCCCTTCTGTGACCCGCTTCTGAAATGCGGGTCACAGATCGTATAGGTGAGGTGCAATCTGATCTCTCCCTTAAATCGTCAAGATTTGCAAAAATGAGGAACGATTTGGAGACGCAGAGCACCGTTATTTTCTTGCTACAATTGTTACAGCACCTATGAGGGTAGAATTTACGGACTTAGCCACTCAAGTCAACTTGTGTAAACAGAAAATGTCCGACATAGAGCGCAGACTCCGCAGGAATAATATCTGTTTTGTGAGTCTTCCAGAGCATGCAGAGGGATCTGCCCCTGAAACATTCCTTGAGACCTGGCTTGTCCGCGAGTTCGTCAGAGAGGCCTTCACGTCACAGTTTGCAGTGGAGTGTCCATCGCCTTCCGCCCCAACCTCCTCAGCCAGGGGCCCTGGCTCGCACGTTCATAGCAAAGATGGCCCCCATTACTGTGGAGGAAATTGAGGCAGCTATAGCATCTTAATGTAATAAGGCCCAGAGTATGGATGTACTGCCCATGGAGCTATACAAAAAATTTGACACCTTCTTTATCCCTACGTTATAGGAACTTTATAACGAATTCTATGAGACAGCCACTCTGCCACTCATCCATGTCTGAGGCTGTAATAGTGGTCATCCCCAAGCCGAGCAAGGACCCGCTGCTACCCAAATCCTATAGGCCCATTTCCCTTCTGACAATGGACGTAAAAAAATATTAGCCAACATATTTGCTAGAAGACTAAATACGGTTAGAGCTCAATTGATCCATCCAGACCAGATGGGGCTTATGCCGGGTAAGTCAACGGCCAGCAGCCTTTGGCGCCTTTATACCCATCTACAGATGCCTGGTGGTAACGGGAATGGGGCAGTGATTGTATCCCTAGAAGCAACTAAAGCAATTGATTCTGTAGAATGGTAGTACTTGTGGGCAGTCATGTATATATTCGGTATTGGTCCCAAGTTCTTATCCTGGGTGAGGTTATTCTATTCGACCACAGTGGCCAGAGTGTCTGTGTGAATCGCCACACCTCTTCCCATTTCGCGCTGGGAAGGGGTGCCCCCTCTCTCCAGCCCTGTTTGCTATCGCTATAGAGCCCCTGAAATGTTTGATATGTGCACATCCTGATATTTGTGGATTTGTGGACTCAGGGCTGGAGACGGGGTAGACAAGGTTGTACGATATGGTTCTTTTTCTGCAAAACTGAAAGGCATCCCTAGTCACACTGTTGCACCTGGTAGATGAATTTGGTGGCTTCTCTGCCCTGAAGATAAACTGGTCCAAGTCCAGCATTTTACCCATTGATGAGGAGGTTCCAGAGAGCGCTGCTGGGTCCTCCTGTTGCAGTGGACAGTAAAATTTAAGTACCTAGGAAAATGGATCACAAATCCCAAATGCCCACTGAATATATATCATTAAACATTGATCTAGTGATCAGTTCTCTTCGTGCCAAGATATCTACCTAGACTAGATTGCCCCTGTCGGTGTAGCTGTGGATGACGAGCGCTTGACTTATTAGTCTCAAGGCACCATGCCAAAATATTACAAAGTATGGTTGAGATGGGCGAAGTCAAGGTATGCGGTTCGTTCACTGGCTGCAGATTTCAACCCTATCTGAATATTACTTAATCCTAGCTCGGTTCTGGGGATTGCTCCATCTAAATCCCTATAAGTATTTCAGACATCACTAGCCGACTCCCCACACATATTTATCCTTTGGGCTGTAACTAATATTGCTACCTACTCTATAGGAAAGGAGTTTGGAGAGCCGGACCAGACCTGAATACCTGTCATTTTCTACAATCATTCATGTGCCATATTTGGATGTTATTATTAAATGTTAGTGGGAGTTGTGAATATGTTTTTATCATAATATCAATTGCAACTTTTTATGGAACTGTGTCATGTGTCATACTTTTTCTTGTATTGTTATTATTAAAATCTAAATAAAAAAATTTGATTAAAAAAAAAAAAAAAGGTAAGTCACACACATAAAATAAACAAACACTAAATGCACCGTTTACTCAGCAGAGTCTTAGGGGAGATGTGTGTGGAGTAAGACGTGTGTTTTCTACACCAAGTGAGTTTTCTCACAAAGTGGTTGGATATGCACAGTTAAACACAGTTGGATAAACATTGGACAACATCTGAAGACTTCCAGGAACAAACAACATCTCCTGCAGCCTAACTCTGCACTACTTCTCTTATTACACTGGACATTGCAACTAGGTATTTCTGTAAATTCCAACAAATGTGTTGCCTTTTACTCTTAAATTGCAATGTTTAACAAATTGCTTTTATGAATCTCTTTTCATGGCATTATCATTAGGACTGTATCATCCTTCACCCTACCTGTAACACAAACATTTGTCCATATTGCCTCTTCATTATTCCACTCACCACTAGTTAACGCTCATGAACTTTTGTCCTATTTGTATTCACTAACTGGAACAGCCTCCTCCTGTCACCAGAAAATAAATGGTCACACATTTCACAATTCTCTTACCCATCATTCTCTCTCTGGTTCTATTAGATGGTGATATATCACCTAATCAGGTTCCCCACACTCCTCCAATACACATATCTCTGAACACTACCACAATGCAGCAAACCTCAAATACATCACCTGTCTCCCCTCTCTTCCGAAGCTCTATAAATGTGCCCTTTGGAATGCATGCTATGTTTGTAACAAACTAACATCTATACCTCTTCCTCTCAAACTTCAACATTCTGGCAATAAGTAAAACCTACCCAATCAGACACTGCCTCATCTGCAGACCTTTCACATGGTGGTCTCTATTTCACCCACACCCCCAGACCTGGAGGCAGACAAGGATGTGGGTTTGGACTACTTCTCTCCCCACAGTGCACATTCATAGCTCTAACAAATGTCCCATCACTTACAGTGTTGTTAAGATCTATCGCACCCTGGAGTGCACCAACAATATCTTGAGGATTTCTCTGCATGGCTCCCTCACTTCTTATCTTCTGACATCCCCAACATCATCCTGAGTGATTTCAACATTCCCTTTGCAAATCCACGTTTCAATGCCAATTCGAAACTATTCTCTCTAATCTCATCTGGGCCGCGAATGCCTTGATCTTGCTTTCTCTAGACTATGCTCAGTTTCTAATTTCCATAACACGCATTTCCCCCCTTTTGGATCATCACCTTATCAGCTATATGCTCACCCCCACTAACCTCTGTGCTGACAAGCCTCCTCATACCCGCAGAAATCTTAACTCCATTAATCTTCAACAGTTTTCCACCTCTCTCCAACACCTTCCCTCCCCAATCTCTACATTCTCCTCCCCTGATATGACAGTACCTGACTTTCACCATACCATAGCAACAGCCCTCGATCAAGTGACTACAGTGAAAATTCATACTACATGTCGACTTCGATGTCAGCCGTGGCACATTAAAGTAACACAAAATCCTCAAATACTTTCCCGTAAAGCAGAACGTCACTGGCGTAAATCTCGTACCTCTAATGATTTCTTCACATCTACTTCTATCTACCACTCCTATCGTAATGCTATGGATACTTTCAATCTATTAATTATGCTCAGTTTTCTAACCTCAAACGCCTTTTTAACACATTTGAATCGCTTCTCAATCCTCCCACCCGAAACCCTGCTTCCTACTTAAAGGACAAAATTGACAAGATCAGACTAGAAATGTTATCATCTTCTTTGAAAAGCAATTGTCTCAATTCCTTCTCAGCACCCTCTCTTTATTTGATCCCACAAATGAAGAGTATGTTTCTACACTCTTCTTACTCTACTTCTTGATCCTATACCCTCATAAATCGATAGATCACCGTCTCCTGTGCTCATTTCACTTCTAACTAAAATCTGTAATCTCTCTCGCTCTCTCTCTCTACTGGTATCTTTCAGTCATTATACAAGCGTGTAGTGATTACTCTTATTCTAAAAAAAACTAAATTCTGACCCAAACTCTCTCTCAAGTTACTGTCCCATATCTCAGCTCCCAGGCCCCTTCAAGCTTCTAGGAGAGACTTGCCTACACTCGCCTCACACACTTCCTTTCTACAAACAACCTATTGGCTCCTCTTCAGACAGGTTTATGCTCTAAACACTCCAGAGACTGCGTTGATTAAGATGGTCAATGATTTATTCACTGCCAAAACTAAAATCCATTACTCTCGTCTAATTCTCCTGGATCTCTCTGCTGCATTTGACACTGTTGACCACTCTTCTCATAAAAACACTACAATCCCTAGGTCTTCAAGACACTGTTCTATCCTGGTTCTCATCCCACCTGTCTAATCACTCTTTCACTGTTAATTTCTCTGGATCCACCTCTGTTCCACTTCCTCTATCAGTTGGAGTACCCCACAAGGCTCAGTGCTAGGTCCTGTTCTCTAGCAATACAACTTCTCTAGTAAAACTAATAAGCTCCTTTGGGTTTCAGTATTATCGCTACGTGGATGACACACAAATTTACCTATCCTCTCCTGAACTCTCGCAATCTGTGTTGTCCCACGTTAGACTGTCTTTCTGCCATTTCATCTTGGATGTCCTCTTGCCAACTCAAACTTTAAAAAACATAATATAATATAAACAAACTTAATAATATTCCCACCCACCAACAGAAGTTACCTACCTGACATTTCTATTTCTTTTGAAAACATGACCATAAATCCCACCATGCAATCTCGCTGCCTAGGTGTGATCCTTGACTGAGAACTATCCTTTATTGACATCTATATCATGTTACATACATCTAAAAAACTTTTCCAGAATATGCGCATATCTTACACAAAACACTGCAAAAACTATAATTCATGCACTAAACTCCTGCATTGAATATTGGAATTCCCTCCTTACTGGTCTCCCCCAATACAGACTCAAGCCCCTACGATCTATTTTACAAGTAGTGGCTAGATTGATTTTGCTTGTAAATAGTTTTTCCTTTGCCAAGTCACTGTCAGTCTCTACATTGGTTGCATTTTTTTTACCAAATCAAATATAAAAAATACTTCTACTAACCTACAAGGCCATCAACAAAACTGTAACATACATCTCCTCACTGGTCTCAAAATAATTCCCAACTCGACAACTCCGTTCAGCACAAGATATGCGTCTCTCATCCACTCTCATTACATCCTTCCACTCCCGTTTATAGGACTTGTTTCAACCTGCACCCGCTCTATGGAATTTCCTCCCTTAAACAATAAGACTTTCTTCTGGTCTACAAACCTTCAGGCGTTTTCTCAAAACCCACCTCTTCAGGAAAGCTTATAATATTCCTCAACCACCCTCTTAATCTCACTAGGGTACCCCATTCCCGATTCTCTGCACAATTCCCACAAGACAACACTCTGACCCCATGACCAAAATTGCTGTGTGATTGGATCACCCAGTATTGTCTATTACTATGTTTGTCTCCAATTGTAAAGAACTATGGAATTTGCAGGCACTATATAACAATGTCCATGATGATAATGGGCAAGAAGGGGAAGATCACAAAACAGAAGGTGGAAGATGAAGAGAAGTTACATTATATAGCATCAGGTGTACTTCTTTCCAGTCTATACTCAATTGAGTAGAATGTTAGCCCATTTAGAGCTACCAGGAAGTCTGAAGAGGAAATATAACTTGGGGAGGGTAGATTACATTAAAAACAGTTGTCGTTTGTTTATTACACCATCTCACTCACTCTCTGTGCTCTTTCATGTTCTTCTTTGGCTTTTCTTAGTCGTTCTTTTTTCTCGTTGATTTCCTTTTCTACCCGTTTACGTTCGTATTTTCGCTGGTGTTCTGCAATCTTTTGAGCCTAAAGATATTTATAATAGAATGATACCCTACCCATTAATAATTTAAAAAAAATAAATCCAACACAATGGCATTATGTACTTCACTTACACGTGGTTGCACCTCCTTCAGCATGGCACTTGCATCTTCATCGTAGTCCAATTTACATGCCATGGCAAGGTCATGTGCTGCATCTTCCCAGTGTCCCAAAAGTCTGCAGAATAGACAGGGAAATAATAGCAATAAGTCTATGTTAGGGAATCATAGTGTGTAAGGTAATCCACCAGTAGAGTCCAGTATGTTATTAACTAAATTAGAAGTCATCACAATCTGCCACTTTCTCTACAATATAGGATGGAATGAGAGCAATACATTTATAAACATCTCCTTACCAAAAACAATCCTATCACCTGGCTAAACTCACAAAGCAAGGAAAACCGCTAGAACGGTCCCTATCCAGTGTCATGAGGAAAAAAAAAAGAAGAAGGATTTTTGTGCTTACTATTAAATTAATTTCTCTGAATTCATCTGCTACCTTGGTGTTGTGCTGAGGGTGCAAGAGCTGGGCTATTAAAGGTCAATATTCTGAAACTAAAAGCTCCTTCTCTATTCCCAACTCCATTGCTACTTCGTTTACAACTTACAAAATTCCAAAAAGATAAGGTAATGCAAGAAAAGTAAATAAACACATAGAATGGAATACCGAGGGGAAAGGGCTGGAGCGCAGTGTCTCAGACAGATTTGGAGAGAAGGATTAAGTACAAAACTCCTCTTCTCTCATGCATCCTATCTGAGAGGGGGGGGAGGGGGCACTGATACGATCCACCAGTTCAGAAACTCGTCAAGCTGTAAGAAATGGCTGGAAGACAATATTTTACTCCATTTCTCCGAGACCATCAGGGGACCCTGCGACAATGGTGTATAATAGTTGGACTTGGTGCTAGGGCACTTTAATGCCTAAATTATTGAATGGATAGCTCCTCCCCTACTGTGCCTGTCCCATCTGGAGCCATCCTCCATTTTGTATTTGTTTTTTAAAATTATAACAAAGTCCGAAAGAGGGGGCCTAACTAGGCGTATGCAGATACCTAGAACATCTACAACAAACAACCAAACAGCCAGAGAAAAGGAAGCCAGAGAAAAATAAGCCCGCGCTCGGTATATCCCACATTATATATGGTATCAGCTGCTTGGCAATAAGCCCGCGCTCGGTAAATCCCATAATGTATGTGGTACCAGCTGCGTGGCAATATAAATGCCCATATATGTATACAAAACAAAAAGAAATTGGTCAGCGCTTATCCTTTAAACTGCATATCTGTGTGTGTCTAGTAAAATGAAAACATGAGGTATTAGATCAAAAGACTTAAGCCTGCATCCCAACGTCAAGGGTACCTCATTTTATGCAGGTCCTACACTGACCTATATGCTTTAAACACTATTAAAATACAGTTAAAATCAGATGCACTCACCTCCCAGGTATAGGGGTTTACATCTAGCAGAGGCTGGATGTGAGCCACACCCAAATGTGCCTTAAATAGGCTTGATGGACAGCTGCTATGACAAAAAGGCAATATTTTGAAACAAAACCTGCTAGATGTAAACCCCTATACCTGGGAGGTGAGTGCATCTGATTTTAACTGCATTTTAATCTCTTTACCACCATTGGGGAACACTGATCATAGGGACATTCCAAAGCTGCCCCTAAAGGTGGGATTGCTCTGAGACAGATGCCTGCGAAACCTTGTGCCCAAAATTAGCATCCAAGCCCAGCAACTTGTAAAATTTAGAAAAGATGTGGACAGACATCCACATATTGGTCCAAGACAACTCTTCAGCTAAAGCACCACAACGAGCTCACGCTGCCCAAGAAACACCAACTGCCCTGGTTGAATGAGCCTTCAAGCTAAACGGCACCGGCCTAGACGCCTCAATATAAACCAAACAAATACTGTACATGATCCAAAGAGAAAGATTTCTTAGCTGCTGGCCAAAAAAGCTTGAGTGCATCATACGAACTGAAGACGTTGGTAGTCTTACGTACCAAAGCAGTACAGTCCACATAGCATTTGAAGGCCCACACCACATCCAGAAGTTGTAAATATGCATTCGAAGTTAGAGACCTAGGACAAATTGTTGGAAAGAAGATCTACTGGTTCAAGTGAAAATTTGAGACCACCTTTGGTACAAAAGAGGGCTTTGTGCGAAGCACTGACCTGTCAGATGAAACACAAGGAAAGGTGGGTGAAAGCACAATGCCCCAAATAGCTGAAGCGATAGTGAGTAAAAAAACCACCTTTCAGGTAACAAACGGAGATCAACTGATTCCAAAGGCTCAAAGGCCTCCTGAGTAAGTGCCCTGGGCACTAAATAAAAAAAACCCAAAGGCTCTACAGGATGGACAAAGGTAAGTTGAACATGTAGACCAGCCCCCCCAGGGGAGAGATGGTCTACACGTGTCTCAATAATGTCAACTTGTGCTGGAAGAAAATAGACAGCGCCGAAACATACATTTCAAAGGAGAGACAGAGACCCCTGTCAAAACTCTACTTTATGAAGGTTAACAAGTGGGAAAGACGAAAAACGATAGGTTTGAAAACAGTGAGTTTCACACCACTGAATATAAGCCTTCCAGACACCATATTAATTTGCAGAAGATGACGGTTTCCTTGCCTAAATCAGTCTGCACAACCTTATGCGACAAAACTCTGCGGCAATTTAAACCGTGATCCTTAGAGTTCACAGTCTTAAAGAGTTTCTCCCAGGGCCCTGAGCCAACAGATCTGGAAGAGGTGGTATCCGGTAAGGTGGAGCTACAATCATCCCTAGGATGTCAGAGTACCATGTTTTGTGTGGCCAATCCAGAGCGACCACGATGGCGACCACCCGTTCTCTTTTCAATTACTTCAACAATTTCTTCGGCGTAAGCATGGGAATTTTCGGGCACAAGAACCCCAGACAAAACTTTCATGGCATCGTCATGAAATCCATTTACCTCGCCTGGGGGTCTCTGGACTTGACAGAATTGAGGGACATTTAAAGTTCAGACGTGATGTCCTAAGCACCATCTCTGACAGACCCCAACACTGCACCAGTTGAGAAAACACTTCTGCTTTAAGGAAGCAATCTCACAGATGCATCCAGTGTAGGCGGAGGTAATGGGCCTCCCAGTTCTCTACCCCTGGGATGAATGTGGCCAAAAGCACTGGAACATGGTGTTTCGCCTAGGACATGATCCATGCGGTTTCCTGCATGGGCATGGCACTGGATTTTCACCACTGTTGCATTGTCTGATTGGACAATCAGGGGCTTTCCGGCCAGAAAATTCTACGAGCACTCTGTAAGTCACTCTGAGCTGCAATACATTGATGTAATGATTCATGGTGAGACTAGATTCTCTGTTACAGACAGACTGGTGTCCATGGTGACTAAGGTCCACTCACAATTTTGGAAGGACTGACCTATTATAAGATTTGATCTCAAACAACAACCATGTGTGGGACTGATGAGTGGCTGCGAACAATGTGATTATTTGGATGTTCAGATGAAGGGTGGACTTGGACCATTTCTTGAGATGTTCCTGCTGAAGCGACCTAGATTGAAACTGTGAGCATGGGGCAGCCTCAAACAGATATCTTGGTCCCCAGCAATTTCATGCACATAAGAAGAGACACTCCCCATCTGGTCAGCAAGGTCTTGGTCTTGTTCAGAATGGAAAGGACTTTGTCCTCCAGGAGGAATGACTTCTGACACACTATGTTGAAGCTGGTAGGTACAGAAACATTTCATATGTTGAGATCAATGAGTACTTGGGAAGATTGAGAATCCAACCTTGATTCTCCAGAATCTGGAGAGTCAGCTGTATGTGCTGTTGCAGAGCAGATTCTGACAGCACTTGTAAAAACAGGATGCCCACATAAGGTATGATTGTTATACCCTGAAAACACAGAATACTTGCCATGATGGCCATAATTTTGGTGAAGTCCCTTGAGGTGGTAATTAAAACCTGTAAACTTTAGTATTCATTGCGTACAGCAACAGACAATGATGCCCCTCCCATATAGGGATGTGGAAGTAGGCATTTTTAAATGCTTTGGGACGCAAAGACCTTTTTTCATGTCACTGACTGCAACACATTTGTTGAGAGTTCTGAGATTCAAGATCAGCTAAAATGATCCATCCAGGTTTGAGAAAAGAATGCCTGGAGTAAAACCCCGTAACTCTTTCTTGAGGTGGAACCGGAACAATCGCAACCAAATCCAGAAGCTTCATGATAGCTTCCCTGAGAGCCAGTCATCCGAGTCTGCAGGTGGGCAGACCTGTTGTGAAGACTCTGCGTTGCGGGAATTTGACAAGGTCTATGACATACCCCCTTGTCACTACCCTCCAAGTTGAAGCCAGCCACTGGTCCTGAAAATGCAGCAGATGGGTTTCCACTTCAGTGCCATGGCGGGTCATACCTACATGTAGAGACAGTCTCTGTAAGCCTAGGGCCTCTGTGAAAACCCTTCAGAGAGAAAGAAATCCACACTCTGGGAGGGAGCTGCTCTTGACCTACCAAAAGGACTGAAACCTTGGTTATTTCGGTTTACTACCGCTTTGTTTGCCGAGACCCTAGGCCTGTCATCCACACTCTGATTGGGAGGACACTTATAGTGTAGAGCAGGCCTGTCCAACCTGCGGCCCTCCAGATGTTGTGAAACTACAACTTCCAGCATGCCCTTCCAGCTATCAACTGGATGTCTACTGGCAAAGCATGCTGGGGCTTGTAGTTTCACAACACCTGGAGGGCCACAGGTTGGACATGCCTGGTGTAGAGGATGCCTCTAAATCACAGACTCTTGAATCAACTCCCCATTCTCTTGAGGAAATTCTCCGACTGTTCTCTCTTCTGAATTGTGTCAGGAATATGGCGCCTGCCCGATTTCCTATGAGGGAGCATTAAGAAGGCATTCCAATGAAGAGAAAGTCATCGCAAGACTTTGGCCAGACTCTGCTAGTTAATGCCAGACCTGCCTCAGCCAGGGATGCACCACTAGTGAATGGTACATACTGTGGAGATGGATTGTGTGGTGCATTTAGAAAATGAAAAGGTTTACCTACCTTATTACCTAAGGGAGCTCGGCAATGGATTAGCCCAAACCGGTTCCCCCATAGCCAGCCATGCAGTCACAGGAGAATGCCGATCACGGAATCCCCCATCACATGCTGCACACAGGGCATCCAGGTCAGACTGTCCACAAGATAATTCATCATTACATCTGGCACAAGAATAGTTGTGATTTTTCAGTTAACACAAATGCTGTACTCACAGATAACAGAGATCTGTTGTAGCCGCCTTTCTTCGGCCCAGTTGTTCTCCTCATAAGAACAACTGCTCGTTGCAAAGGGACACAAACAAGGTCCAGTCTGCTTTGTTCCTCCCCGTCCAGAGTCGTGGCTCTGTTCGAAACACTTTGCACTGTGAGTCCTATAGTGACTCCTATGAAGTGGGAGGGGAGAGGGTTGCCGCAGTGCCTGAGGTGAGAGAAGCCAGAAGGCTACTCACCTCGGCTCGTTGACCCAGAGTGGAGGAAGCCCACAAGTTATACACAAATTGTGAGGCTTCCTTAAGCCGAAAAAATACAAAGAAAAGTGAATGAAAATGAATAAAAAGTAACAGAGGACAAACAGCCCTACAGAACAAAATGCCCTATTTCAAAGGGCACTTAATAAAAAAAACCTGAGTATGGTTTCAGATTTTGCATAGCAGAGTGTGAAAAAAAACGATTTTTAAAAAAAAAAAAAATTAGAATTTTTTTGATCAGTCAAAAAATTATCAAGCAAACAGATAAACCAAGTAAAAACAATAATAAAAAGTTTTTAAAATACTGGATCTTTAATATATTCAATTTCAATGACTTGACAGTGTCACCAATCATGGCTTGGCACTGCAAACTACGCACAAATTACAACACAAACTGCAAAAGGAAATAAACAACAATGATGTTTAAAGTTACAATAATTGGCAATTGCCTTGCCTGATTTGTAAATCTGAATGAGCCTACACATTACATTTTCTGAACGCCTTAAAAAGAAACACAAGTTTTGCAGCTTTGTCAGTACCCAATCGGTTTCTCAGTTTTGACTGCACCAACCCAAATGTGGAAAATATTCTTTCTACTGAAGCTGATGATGATGCAGTTGTTAGCAATTGATCTACTGCTACCATGACATTTTCATTACAGGGTACAGTTTCTGAACCAATGTGCATTTTCCACAAGTCTATTGGCGCCACTGTTGATACATCATCATGGTCAAACATTGAAACACTGGTGTGGTGTGGGGTCATTCTCTCTGGATTCTGGAATTATCTGTTTCTTGTCTGTTTCCTGTACCTCTTTGTATTACGTGCGTCATAATTAAAATTAGGTCAGCAAGCAATAGCCTTAGATACAGACCTTTTATTAGTAGAGCAGCTAATCAAAGGTCAAAGGACTATGGTCCATATTGCACAGTATTCCAATTACCATTAAAAGCTTGTTAAAACCCTGGATTTTTTTAATGGTAATTTAAAATCAATGATTTTTTTAAAAAAAATTATTTGATTTAAATCATGATTTAAAATCACGTTGATGGGGCATAGTAGGGGAGAAGCTATCCATTCAACAAATTAGCAATTAAAGAGCCCTAAGCTCCAAGTCCATCTACTATACCCCTTCCCCCAAGGTTGCAGTGTCCCCCAATAGCGGGGAAGACAAAACATATTAATATCACTATGAGAGACCTACATTGTAGGGTTAAAGCAGACCGAGCGCGCGCACACGCGCGCGCACACACACACACACACACACACACACACACACACACACACAAGATAACTGAACAAACCATAACTAAACATAAATTTACAGCTGTAACAAAGTAAATTTATAGTCCCTTCTAATTCCACTGTTTCACATATCTGCATGGAGTTGTATGAATATCCTCGAGAGCATGAACAGCCCAAGTGCTGACAAACCATACTCTGTATGGGCATCTAAAACACCAACAAGGAGGGGTATAGCTTTATGGGCAATTATTCTCAATAATGGCAAGTGTATTAATAATGTTACACTGCAATTAAGATTTTGTTTTGAATGTACTCTTGAGATGTTAAACTTGTCAGAACACGTCGAATTTCAGAGAGGAGTTCTTTAAAGTGCAGCACTCAACCCTCATATCTTTATAGCGGGTTTCTCCCTGATAACACTCTTTCGAGCAGGGAGAAACCCTGAGGAAATTACTCACATCCCCGAAAATTCCAGATATGCATAGCAGGTGTATTGTAGGGCCTAATCCACCACTTCATCTTGCTGTGTTTTTCAGAAGTCCATGGCTCTAATTGCCTCATTTTTTTCCCCTAATTATTGTCAGTGGCTACAAATCACAAATGAGTGTGAAGAGAAAGATTTAGCAGATTTTAAACCTTCTCTAAACCTAGAAAATGTTCTTTGGAATATTGGGGAAACTTTACTGTTGTCAATTTCACATGTATAATTACAATCAAACAAAATCCAGTATTCAATCACCAAGAGTGCAGATTACGAGCTTTGCTTTAGCTCTAGTACTATAAATAACTTCAGAATGCTAGAACTAGTGTGCTTCCCTAGTAATATGGATTCTGTTTATTTTGCCAAAGGTGGGAGGGATACTTACTTCATAACTGTCCAAAACAACATCTGACAGTGCAACCCCCAATCCAAAACCTAGTATTAAAACAGTATGTTTAAAAGTAGTTTGCATTAATCTGTTTAAAATGCATGTGAGAGATCCAATTTAATCCCACACCACTTTCCAGGCACACCACCTTGCTCATCAAAACTTACCTGTATGCTTTTCCTCTCCACTTGTATGGTTGTGCTGAATCAGGGTTGATAGTTATAGCTTTATCACAATCACGGATGGCTGCGTTGGGCTTTTGTAACTTTACATAAACGCTGCGGAAGAAGACCAAAATATATAAGTGTGTGTGCGTGTAAATAGTTTTCATATTTGTGTTAAATCTTTTTGTCTTAGTACATCCACGTACCATGAAGTAGAGTGTAGATCCAAGCATGTAGGCACATACATACTTCTTAACAGTTCATCATAGCTCCTAACACTCTATACCACTGTCCTGTAAGGCTTCTGTTTATGTTTAACTAAGCCACACAGACAAGGAGAAAATACGATTTTAACTCACCGTAAAATCAATTTCTCTGACTCCACTTGGGGACACTGCGAGTCATTGGGGTATAGTAGGTGGGACTAGGAGATTAGACTTGTTTTAATCAACACACCCCTCCCCTACCCCTCCTCTTCTACAGATTCCTCAGTTTTGTCTAACCAAGCGTCTGAGAAAGGAGGGCCTAAAGGGCAAAAATATAAACATAAAATTCACAAAACAGAACTATTTACAGAGCAAGGGAGGGTGCGCAGTGTCCCCCATTGGAGTCAGAGAAATTTATTTTACGGCGAGTAAAAATCTTACTCTCTCTTTTCTACCACTGGGGGACACTGCGAGACACTGGGGACATACCAAAGCTGCCTCTCAGCGAGGGAAATCTCTGGAACTGCTGCACGCAATACTTTACGCCCAAAGCGCGCATCGGTGGATGCAAAGCCCTGCAACCTGTAGACTTTTGAAAATGTGATGACCATGATGCCGCTCTGCACAAGTGTTCCGTCGAAACCCCATGAAGTGCCACCCAAGATGCACCCAAAACTCTGGTAGAGTGAGCTCTCAACATTACCGGCCGATATGTCCCAACATAAGCCAGCCTAACAGTGAAAGTAATCCAGCGGGCAAGGGCTTGGAAGCTGGCCAACCCCGCTCCTGAGCATTATAAAGAACGAAAAGATCTTTAGTCTTGCGGACCGAGGCCGTGTGGTCAACATAGCATTAAAGAGCCAGAACCACATCCAGTAGTAGTAACTTGTCACTGGAAGAAGAAGGGGGAGGACGGAAAGCCGGGACCACAATCTCTTGATTTAAGTGGAACCTTGACACTACTTTCGGAACAAACGCAGGTTTGGTGCGAAGTACCGCTCTATCCTCATGGAAAAATCAAGAATGGAGGAGTGTAGTAGAGCGCTGACAATTCTGAGACCCTACAAGCTGACGAGATAGCTAAAGGAATGCCGTTTTCCAAGTAATATCCCGTAAATCGACCGAATCTAGAGGTTCAAATGAAGCCCAGTTAAGTGTAATAAGCACCAAATTGAGGTCCCAAGGCTCTACTGGACGAAGGGGGGTTGCACATGAAGAACCCCCTGTAAAGAGGTCTGAACATCCCTGAAGTCCGCTAGCTTGCATGGAAAATAAATGGAGAGCGCCGAGACCTGACGGGACCCCTGGCGAAGCTCCGTATCCAGGCCGGCCTGCAGGAAGGCCAATAGCCGTGAAAGGTTAAACGTGGATGTGTGGAGACCTTGGAACTCAAGCTAAAGGAAGTATGCCTTCCACACCCGATGATAAATGGCCGAGGAGGACATCTTTCTGGCCTTGATCAGGGTACCAATCACCTCCCGCGAGAAACCCCTGGCACCTAAGAATTAGGGTCTCAACAGCCACG
Organism: Mixophyes fleayi; assembly: GCF_038048845.1. Taxonomy (NCBI): domain Eukaryota; kingdom Metazoa; phylum Chordata; class Amphibia; order Anura; family Limnodynastidae; genus Mixophyes; species Mixophyes fleayi. Next base: position 78,006,066 of record NC_134409.1, read on the forward strand.
CCGTCAAAGCAAGACTATATAAAGAGTGGCAGAGCAGAGGTCCTTGAACGAGAAGACCTGGTTGTATTGGCAGACGGAAATGAGGTGCTGCTGCCAGTTTCATAATATCTGAAAACCACGCCCTGCATGGCCAATAAGGAGTTACCAGGATTGCAGGAACTCGCTGTCTTTTTAACTTCTTTAGCACCCCCGAGAGCATGGGTATCGGAGGGAACAGGAACACCAGCCGGAAGTGCCATGGAACTGTCATGGCACCCGTGAATCTCGCATGAGTGTCTCGAGACTTTGAGCAGTACAGAGGAACCTGATGGTTTAGCCTGAACACCATGAGATCGATCTGCGGCACGCCCCAGCGTTCCACTAGAAGAGCCTGTTGAGATTCCATTCGCCTGGGTGAACCCTCTGCCTGCTGAGGAAGTGGGCCTCCCAATTTTCTACGTCGGGAATGTAAATGGCTGATATCCTGTGAACATGAAGATCCGCCCATACCATGATCCTGGACGTTTCTCGCATGGCCCCTACATTGCGAGTTTCCCCTTGGTTTAGATATGCCACGGCCATGGCATTGTCTGACTGAATCTGAAGAGGTTTTCCTGACAGAACACTGTGATTGTGTCAACGTCCTATACACTGCTTTGAGTTCAAGGACGTTAATTGGGAGTGTAGCTTCCAGGGGAGACCAGAGACCCTGGAATCTCAGGAACCCTGTTACGCCGCCCCAATCTAACAGGCTTCCGTCTGTTGTGACTAGGCTCGAAGAGACTGACCTTTTTCCAGATTCTGTCTGGATAACCACCACGCCAGGGAAAGGCGAGTGGGTCTCAACAGACAGATGATCTGCCTGTCCAGATGCACCTGGAAGCCGGACCATTTCTTAAGAATTTGCCTTTGAATAGGGTGAAAATGGAATTGTGCAAAAGGCACTGCCTCAAACACGGATACCATCGTTCCCAGGAGTTTCATGCAAGTGAGAAGAGAGAACTCATGAAGACTTTTTCGAAAAATGACATCTTCGGAATTAAGAGTAAGTAGGGAATGTCACTTTCGCTATTCCACTGTCGGGGTTTAGTTAATCGTGATTACATACCCAACAGAGTAACCCCATCAAAGGACCAGCCCTCTAAAGCTCGCTTAGAATCAGCGTCCGCTGTCCAAGAGCGTAACCATAAGCTACGCCGAGCTGAGATAATGAGGGGTGAGAATCTGGAATTTACGGACACAGCATCTAATGCTGCCTGGCCTACATAATCAGAAGTTTCCTAGATATGCTCGGCCAAAGTGAGAAGTTCCGCACGTGGGACGTTGTCCTGAATACCTTTTACTAACTGTTCAGCCCACTGCTGTATAGCCTTGTTAGCCCGGGCAACAGCCATAATGGGTCTATACTGCTTGCGCAAAATAAGCAGTGTGGAGGAACTGGTCGCATATCTTATCAGTGGGATCCCTTAGCGAAATCCGCTTCACTGTGGGGATAGCCGAAGGAGGACAACTGCACTACCAGGGTGTCAACCCTACGGGAGGCCTCCCATTTAACAGAGTCCTCTGTCGGGAGAAAGTAAAGCAACTTAAATCAGCCCGGCATCACAAACTGGTTACTTGGCCTCTGCCAGGTGTCGGATAACAACTCCATCATCTGAGGGGATGGTGGGAAAGAAGCCACCTGCGCCTTGGACTTTTGCAACAAAGAACCCAAATGTGGTTGAGGGCTCCAGTTCTGCAAAGCTTAAAAGTATGTCCGATACCTAAAATGAGGTTATCTACATTGTGGGCAGGATCTACAGAACTAAGTGTGTCATCCTCCTGCAAATCAACGTCCAATTCACCTTCCGCTTCTGAGGAATTTTCAGAATCCTGTTCCTAGCCCTGGGCCGCATCAGAAATAATCCTCTTGGCCCTGTGCAATACTGTAAGCAAGCGTTCCTCTCTCTGAGCAGAATCGGACTGTGAGGATGTGCCTGCAACCACCCAAGAATGTGAGAAACAGGACACTCACGTACCTCTGCGGACCGCAACACCACCCTAGTGAGTTCCACCATGGCTGTTGTTAATGACTTAGCCCAGAGCGGATCCTCCATGGCTGCTGCTCCCTGAGATGTACCGCGTCGCTGCTGGGTTTCAGCTTCGCAAACAGTGCAAAGGGTGTCCTGATTAGGCTGACCAAAAGATAAGAGCAGTTGTCCACAAGTCTACAGGATGAGCAGCATGGTGGCTTAGTGGGTAGCACTATTACCTCACAGCACTGTGGTCATGAGTTCGATTCCCGACCATGGCCTTATCTGTGTGGAGTTTGCATGTTCGCCCCATGTTTGCGTGGGTTTCCTCCGCATGCTCCGGTTTCCTCCCACACTTCAAAAACATACTAGTAGTTTAATTGGCTGCTATTAAATGGCCCTTAGTCTCTCTCCGTCTGTGTGTGTGTGTGTGTGTGTGTGTGTGTGTGTGTGTGTATGTGTGTGTATGTTAGGGGATTTAGATTGTAAGCTCCAATGGGGCATGGACTGATGTGAATGAGTTCTCTGTGCAGCGCTGCGGAATTTTCGCGGTATATAAATAAAAAGATGATGATGATAATTTGGCATTACATTTGGAACATGTATAATACAGTGCAGACATACGAGAGGGTCCCTTATTTTTGGACGTCCCCTTCGCAGACATTTAGAATGTATATGTAAAAAAAAAAAAACAATTACAATGTGAAAAAGATGAAAATAAAATTTTATATTTTTTTGCTTAAGTTTGAGAACTAGAGTCTGCACACCGTACAAAAGTGTCTTACCAAGTCTATATACTAGGTAATTCTATTGAGTATTCACCCATCCCAAGACTCTGCAATCAATAGTCCTGATTGTGTAAAAGGCTTAAAAGCAATTTGTCTCTATGGAGCAAAATAGCACAATAATGAACAGAAAAAAACGATACAACGATACCAGTTGAGGAGAGGCAGAGCAGAGGAACAGCGTGCAACACGATGATCTCCGTGTCCTAGTGTCCAAATATGGCCACTTCCATGCCAGGAAGTAGGTAGGGAGTGAAGGGAAGCCCTCCACCAGTACCTCCCCAAACCTCTGATCAGCGCATACCCTAGTACGGCTGTCGGCGTGTATTGCCAGCACACTTAAGAAAGAATTCCCAGGTCAGCGTGTGCAGTAGCTCAGTAAACGAATCGCCTCCAGAGGAGTGCGATCGTTACTCTGTCCCCCGCTGCTCGTAGTCTAGGGGTGGGGGGACTTGCCGGCACATCCGTCGGGCGGGGGTGTGTGTGGGGGGGAAATCGCTGCAGCTTCCCTCCTGCGTGACTATTTAACCTTGGCTGAATAAGCAGCCTGTTTTCCTCTGTGGGGCACCTTAAGCCCTAATGGCAAACAAACAAAGTATGGCCCCATCTGCACATTTCTAGGGGAGGACTGCCGGCAAAGAGGTGCAAGGTAAGTGAGCCAGGCTGCTGCTTACCTTCGCAGGGACCCAGAGTGAATAGAGCCGACAGGCTATTCACCCTTCTGGGTTTTAGAATCAATCCCCGCGCTGCACCTGAAAGGGAATATAAAATAAAAACCATGTAAACCTAAAAGTAATCCAAGTATAGGCAGGAGCTTATACCTACATGACCTATTTCCTAGGCACTTAAAAAACCCCTGAGGAATCTGCAGGAGAGGAGGGGCATAGTAGAGGAGCGTCCTTGATGCCCAGAGCCACAAAGAACTCCTCCCATTCCATGGTGCTTATTACAAACGGGGACTCAATCTTTAATCTGGGCACCCGAAGTGGATGTTTAAAGATTTTAGATCCACAATCATTCTGAATAAACCATCTGGTTTTCAACTAAGAAAAGACTGACGTAAAACCCCAAACATATTTGACGGTCTGGGACAGGTATAAACACCTCTGAAGAAATCAGGGAGTGGATAGCCTCTCATATGGAGCTCTTGGAAAGCTGTTTGGACCATCATTCCAAAGATTGATTCACACAAGCAGAGGCCACGGCAGGCCTTAAAGAGGCTGCCAGCATACAAACAGACTTATACTCTTAACCTTACAGTCCACCCCAAATTTAATCGTGGCTGCATTCTGAATGAGTATGGTGGTCTCAGAAAACCGCACAACCTTAGTCTTAGAAGGCTGTCTTAGAAAACCAAACGTACACCTTAGGGCGGCGGTTCCCAAAGTGTGTGCCACGGCTCCCAGGGGTGCCGTGGCGCTGTCACTGGTGTGCCTCTGAATATCGACGTCAGTGACAGCTGCTGCGTGAGAGAGGAGGCTGCTGGGTCCCGGAGCAGTGCGGATTGGTAAGTTTCTGTTTTCTTTCTTTTTTCTATGGCTGGCGCCTGGCGCAGGGCAGAGTGAGAGGGATCGTGACAGAGGGCAGAGGAGGGCGGGCAGCGTGACAGAGGGCAGAGGAGGGCGGGCAGCGTGACAGAGGGCAGAGGAGGGCGGGCAGCGTGACAGAGGGCAGAGGAGGGCGGGCAGCGTGACAGAGGGCAGAGGAGGGGGCAGCGTGACAGAGGGCAGAGGAGGGGGCAGCGTGACAGAGGGCAGAGGAGGGGGCAGCGTGACAGAGGGCAGAGGAGGGGGGCAGCGTGACAGAGGGCAGAGGAGGGGGGCAGCGTGACAGAGGGCAGAGGAGGGGGGCAGCGTGACAGAGGGCAGAGGAGGGGGGCAGCGTGACAGAGGGCAGAGGAGGGGGGCAGCGTGACAGAGGGCAGAGGAGGGGGGCAGCGGGGCAGAGGAGGGGGGCAGCGTGACAGAGGGCAAAGGAGGGGGGCAGTGGGCCTGGATGCAGAAGGGGCAGTGGGCCTGGATGCAGAGGGGGCAGTGGGCCTGGATGCAGAGGGGGCAGTGGGCCTGGATGCAGAGGGGGCAGTGGGCCTAGATGCAGAGGGGGCAGTGGGCCTAGATGCAGAGGGGGCAGTGGGCCTAGATGCAGAGGGGGCAGTGTACCTGGATGCAGAGGGGGCAGTGTACCTGGATGCAGAGGGGCATTTTTGCATACAACTAAATAAGTATTTCTGTCGTGATCTAAATATATATTACAATTTTTTGACCCAACTGCTTCTAAAACATGACTGCTCAGTAATTATTTTGGAGGGGTGCCTTGAAAAAATTTGGACACTAAGGGTGCCGCGAACTGCAAAAGTTTGGGAACCACTGTCTTAGGGTGTGTTTCTCATTTACCAATATCTTCAGAAGGAAGAAGATAACAAGGTTGCAACCCTACAGGACACCTGAAACTTCCGGTCTGGCGAGTTCCATGTCTCACACGACAAATCATCCAGCTGGGAGAAGCGAGGATATTAAAGCATTCCTTTCGTCCTCTTAATGAACAAAGACATCTCTGTGGCCTCAAAGATTGCAATTTCTTGGATGTTTAATACCAGGCATACAACCCCATGTCAGCTGATCCACTGCAAACATACAATAATATTGCCTTCCTCCTGGAAGGAATAGGCTGATCCATTCCCACTTTGGGGAGCCACCCCACTCCCGCGCTTATGCAAGGAATATGGCGGAGATGATTCCAGTATCCTCTCTAAAGAGAAAACATTAACCAGGCTCTGAACTAAAGTTGCCAGATTTCTGGCCCAAGCTGTTCCTCCAAAGCCACTGCCACAGGATATGCAGAACCTTGGCCTAGAGCTTCAGGCACCGGATCTCCCAAACTCCGGAAGAGCCAGAGAAACCTGGAAGAGGACTCTGGGAACAGCCAAGTTCAGCAATATAACTGGCTAGAAACCTAGCACAAGAAGGCTCAGTCATGTCATAACCAGAGCACACAGCAACAGATCCTGAGACAGGCAGACAGTGCAACAAGCATCTGCACCTAGTTGTCCAGAATTTGGAGTTGCATCTGGCACAGGTAAACTTCATCATGGAAATTACCCCAGTCTTAGCCCTCCAGGATCTCCCCTTATCTTACATGACAGATAAAAGAGAGAAGAGGACAGAAGCAGGACACAAACAGAAAGTAAGAATTATTATACACTCTAACCCCAGTGGCCAATATATTTGACAGGCTAACCACTCAGAAAACCCACCCCTTAGACCTGGTACCTTACAGATAGAAGGGGTTGAGATACCTCCTCTGTACCTCAGAGTCACCATTCCTAGCAGCTGTGCGCTGCTGAACTTGCATTGTGACAGGCTATGGAGACAGCTAAATAAATTAAATCAAGTAAATACAATAAATACAGGAAAAGGCTGTGAATACCTAGCTAATAAAAGCAAGCCCTGCATGACACTTAGCCTAAACTTATGCCAAACAAGTGAGGAGAGAGGAGAAGCTAAATATATTTTAAAGTGCTCTTACGCCAGGATCCCAACACAACACCCCAATGTACCCAGATGCATGAGAAATGATTTATGTATACACATAAAAATGAACAATTGTTAACTGATAAAGTACACTTTAATAGGTTCTTCTGTATTTAAGGGTGTTCTAAACTAAAAAGGGGTATAAGGTATGCTCACCTACAGAAAAAAGGTTTTGAATTTAAAGGTTAAATAAAATTTACTAAAAAAAAAAAGAGAAAGAAAAACAAAATGTAATTTAAAGTTATAAAATAGTAGACATTTAAGTCACAAGTGGATTTTTTACTCACCATAAAATCCACTTCTCTGATTCAACTGGGGGAGAGTATAGTAAGTGAAATTGGAGCCAGGGCACACAAACTGTTGGGAGAGATAGCTCCTCCCCTACTATGACCCTCCCATATGGATCCATTATCAGATTTATAACAATGCCCAGAAGAAAGGCACCAAGTAGGTGTAACAGAATACCTAGAACATAAACAAAGCAAACAGCCATGGGGAGGGAGCACAGTGTCCCGCCATTGGAATCATAGAAATGGAGTTTATGGCGACCTTCCAAAGCTGTCCCTAAGTATGGGATCGCTCTGAAACTGCTGCATGCAAGAACATGCGCCCAAAGCATGCATCCTGAAATGCACAACCCTACCACTTGTAAATTTTGGAAAAAAATGTGGATGGACGCCTACTTAGTGGCCCAAGACAACCGTTTTGCCGAAGGACCATGACGCCCCGCCCAGGAAGCCTTCAAGACAACCGGCACAGGTCTAGGTACCTTAATGTAAGCCAAAAAAATTGAGAATTATATTCACCGTTAATTTCCTTTCCTTGAAATACTCCATGGCAGCCCTTACAATGGGTTAATCCCTGATCAGCTAGTGTAGACAGGAAGAATTTTGTCCCACCTGGCCCCTATATAAGGCAGCTCCTCCTCTTCCTCAGTGTCTTTCGTAACTTCCCAAGCCGTCCTATACATAACTACAGAACAAGGGTGGGAAAATATAGGGCTGCCATGGAGTATTTCAAGGAAAGGAAATTAACGGTGAGTATAATTCTCAATTTTCCTTTCCCTACTCCATGGCAGCCCTTACAATGGGATATACCAAAGCAGTACAATAATTGGGAAGGCAATAAAACCAACACCTTAATAAAGTCAAACAGAAAATTTATTCACAGTGCTTGTTGGAGAATCTGTCAGTTTCCGATACATGCGTTCTATGTGCCCAGGAGGTCACTACCGCCCTAGTTGAATGTGCTTTCAGTATTCTAGGTACCTCCTGCCCTTTCTCCCTGTAGGCCTGTGCAATTACTTCTCTGATCCACTTTGCCAATGTGGGTTTGGATGGGGCCTGTCCTTTGCGAGGACCTTCCGGAAGCACAAATAAATGCTTTGTCTTTCTCAGATTTTTTGTTCTGATGATGTACGTAGATATATCCCTCACTAGGTCTACAGTGTGAAGACGTGTTTCGTCACTATTAGCGGGATGAGGACAGAGAGATGGCAGAATCGACTCCTGATTGATGTGGAATGAGGATACCACCTTGAGTAAATAATCCGGATTCGTCTTCAGAACCACGCTATCTTCATAGATATTCAGAAAGGGTTCTTCACACCATAAAACATGTATGTCCCCTATTCAAGGAGCCGAAGTGATAGCCACCAAAAAGAGTACCTTTAGAGTGAGGCATCTAAGAGATATGTCTTGTAATGGTTCAGACGGATCGGCTGTTAAGGCATCCAAAACAATATTAAGGTTCCAAGGGGCTAAGAATGGTTTGCGTCTTGGACGTAACCTCTTTAGTGCTTGAAAAAACTGAAAGATAAGACTCTGGGAGGCCAGTTTGATATCAAGAAGTATTCTAAGGGCCGATACTTGTACCTTCAGCGTAGCAGGTGCTAGTCCTTTAACAAAACAATCTTTGATAAATTATAACCGAACGGGCACACTGGCAGACATGGGATCCTTCGCCATGTCTCCTGCCCAACAAATACATTTTTTCCAGATTCTGTAGTAAATCATAGAGGAGATTTTCTTCCTGGCGTGAATTAGATTGTCTATTACTTCATCCGAGACCCCTTTGGATTTTATTGCCTCTCAAGTCTCCATGCCATCAAACTCAGGGAGTTTGGATTTGGATGTAAAACTGGACCCTGATGTATGAGGCCTGGCCTGATCGATAACAGCCATGGATGTTCCAGCAACATTCTGTGCTACAGCGAACCAGGGACGCCTCGGCCATGCCGGGAGGATCGCTATCACCTCCACTTTCTCTTTCCTTATTTTTCTGAGTATCTGAGGGATGAGTGGAAAGGGAGGAAACACATACCACAGTTTGAAGTTCCATTGTATTGATAGGACATCTATCCCTAGGGCTCTGATGTCTCTGTGACAGGAGTAGAAGAGGGGTACCTTGGCATTGCTTCCTGTGGCCATAAGGTCTATTTCTAGTTTTCCAAATCTGTATTGTACCAGCTGAAAGACTTCTTCGTGCAGCTCCCACTCCCCTGGGTGAACTTGGTGTCTGCTCAAGTAATCTGACACTACGTTGTCTTTGCCTGCTACGTGAAGAGCTGAGAGAGATATCAGAATCGCCTCTGCCCACTCCATTAAAGCGTTTATTTCTGCCAACATTGTTCTGCTCTTGGTACCACCTTGCTTGTTTATGAAGGCAACCACAGTCCTGTTGTCGGAGAAGACTCGTAGATGCCTGTTTTGTAGATAGGGCTGGAAGTACTGAACCGCCAGACTGCTCTCATCTCCAAGACGTTCCCCTGAAGAATTCGCTCTTCGTCTCGCTAAGTGCCCTGCGTGACCATACCTTGCATGTGAGCACCCCAACCTAGTGCACTGGCGTCTGTGGTAAGGATATACCAGTCTGGTACCAAAAGGGTGACACCTTTTTCTCAGGTCTGGGAGCTGCCACCAATGTAAGGACTGCCTGGCTGACCTTGAGAGATTGATTTTGGAGTCTAGGGACCCCACTGCGCAAAGAGGTTTGCTTGAAGAACTCTCATATGCCACCTCGCCCATGGGAGTATTCCTATTGTTGAGGAAAACATTCCTAGGAGGCGCAGACATGTTCTCGATGACACATAAGGTTGGATCTGAATCAGGTGTGCTAACAACTGGATCTTGCCGGCCCTTTCTTGAGAGAGGCAGACTTTGTCCGTACGTGTATTTATTTGCATTCCTAGAAATACAAGCTGTTATAGTATTAACTGGCTTTTTTCTATATTGACTAACCAACCGTGTTGTTGCAGAAACTGGATCACTTGAGATGTAGTTTCCCAAGCTGTTTCTTCTGATTTTGCCGAAACTAGAATATCGTCCAGATATGGCCACAAGGTCACTCCTCTTTCCCTGAGCGCCGACATTAGCACTACAAGGACCTTGGTGAATGTTCTTGGAGACGTGGAAAGGCGAAACGGAAGACAAGTGAACTGGAAGTGACGCCCTAGAATGCAAAACCTTAGGAACTGTTAGTGATGAGATGTGACCGAATATGGAAATATGCATCTTTGAAGTCTATTGCCGTTAGAAAATCTCCTGTTTCTAGTGCTTTGAGAATTGTGTTAACAGAATCCATCCTGAAATGTTTTGCGCGCACATAGCAGTTGAGAGCTCTTAAATCTAGCACTGTCCTGAAGGCACCTGATGGTTTCTGGACAAGGAACAGTCTGGAGTAGAACCCTTTTCTTTCTTGAGCTGACGTTACTGATAAAATAGCTCTTGTTCTCACCAGGCCTCTGAGACTTTCCTCCAATGCCTGCCGTTCTAGGGAAGACGAATTCTTGACTGAATGAATTTGTTGTCTACAGGGTATGTACGGAATTCTATAGCATATCCCTTGGTGACTATCTCCTGGACCCATTTGTCTAGTGTGGTCTGAATCCAAATTTTTCCAAAGCGTGATATCCTGCCACCCACTGGAGTTAGTGGGGACTGGATTCGTAGATAGTCATTGGGGTTTTTGCTGTCCTTGCTTCCCCCTTCTTGGTGTAAAGGCCCGAAAGGACTGTCTTACCATACTATCCTGTTGTCTAGAATATTGTCTCCCCGGCCTGTAGGTACAGGCTTCCTTAAATTGCAGTTTTGGAGAATAAGAGAAGTAACGTCCCACATTTCTGTCCTGTGGTAACTGATTAGCTTTGCCCTTTGCTAACTTCTGCATAAGGTTGTCCAGTTTTTCGCCAAACAGGAAACTGCCTACATATGGAAGCGTTGTCAGACGGCTTTTAGATTGGTAATCTGCCGCCCACGGACGTAACCATAGCGCCCTTCTCGCTACTACTGCTGAAGTCATGCTCGTGGAAGAAAACACAATCGTATACAACGCAGCTTCAAACAAGAAATCAATACTTTTTTGCATAATCTCTAGGGATTTGAGAAGATACACTCTTTTTATCTTATGCTCAATATCCATATATAGAGTATTGGCCCATAGTCTCAGGGCTCTAGCTACCGAAGCCATGGCTACCCCAGATTTTAGGGTTATGCCTGAGGAGATATGTAATTTCCTATCCATAGCATCTTTCAATGGACCACCATCATCCCATGGGAGAGTGGTCCTTGAGGATGGGCCAGCTATAGCTGAATCCACTTTAGGCACTGACCCCCATTTCAGCATATCTTCATCCTGAAAAGGGTACATGCGATTTAGCCTCCACATGTTAGGATTACTTTTGTCTAGAGCCTGACATTCTTTAGTAATTAAATCTTTAACTACTTTATGCGTATGGAACACTCTAGACTTCACTCAGTGCTCTGCAAACAATGCATCCTGCGGTTTGATTGGTACTGCTGGCTCTTCAATACCTAATGATTTGTTAATATGCTTCAGTATAATATTTACAGTATCCAAATTAAACATTCTGGGCTCCTCTTTCACCTCAATCTCACTATCTGATTCCGAATCCCATTCCTGAGTAGAGCTGAATGTTTCGAAAGAGGGCCCTGGCCTTATTTCCTCCATATCTTCCATTGTAGGGACCCTGGCCCTTGCAGCTCTCTGTTCTGGGGCCTGAAACTCTTGCATTGCTTTAGCCATCCATGAAAAGAACTGCGTGAATTGTTCAGGGGGGAGGGGCAGGCTCCTCTACAGTTTCCAGGATGCATGATACACATAATGGGTCAGTACAATCCTTCGGCAATCTGCCATCACAAGCTGCACACACACACACGATTGTTTACATTTCCTTTTTCCCTGCACAAGCTTCACAGAGATACTGTAAACATATAGAAAAGAAACTAAGTAACCTAACCTTAGGAATAAAAAAAGACCCCTTACTAAGGGCTTACCTTGGGGTGTCCATCGGCTTTTTTGGGGCGGGTTCTTGGTCCATAGTGCACAAATAGCTGCCAACTCCTGCAGCTTCCAACACCAAGCAAAGACTGAAACTCATTACTAATGGGCTGCAGCTGCTTAATATGGTGCCTGCTCTTGACATCATCCTAGTGAGTCTTAGCATAATTATCACCAGATTCCTTCCACAGGTGATTCTGCCAGAGAATCAAGGCTGCTGGCAACATATAGCGCGTTAGCGCGCGTCCTCGTGTGTGCTCGCTTCCTGTGCACAACCCCGGGAGTCTCATAAGATTAAATCAAAGAGAACACCCGTGCCCAGCTGAAACTGCCCTGCAGCCAGCAAAGAGGAAAAAGACATAACCTCAGGTAAGCCCTCTCGAATAACATAACAAACAAAAATAACAAACACTCACTAAACTATCCTGTCCTAACACTGCTGAGACAGGAAGAAAAGACACTGAGGAAGAGGAGGAGCTGCCTTACACAAGGGTCAGGTGGGACAAAATTCTTCCTGTCTACACTAGCTGATCAGGGATAAACCCATTGTAAGGGCTGCCATGGAGTAGGGAAAGGAAATAGCTATTATCCAACAAGCAAAAGAATGCTTATGTACTGGCCAATCACGCTTGTGTCCCGAATAAAATGGTTACTGGGTCTCATGAATAAAAGCTGTACTGTCCACATAGTAGCTGAAAATCTGGAACACATCCATAAGATGCAAAGACACATCAGACTTAGTACATAATATGAATGGAAAACTAGGAAAGATGGTTAAATCACAAGGCCCCCAACTCAAACATATGACAAGGTGAAGAAATTGCAAGTAAATGCAAACTTTCAGGTGACTAGCAAAGATCAACAGATTCCAAATGTTCAAAGGGATCTCTAGTAAGTGTCCTCAGCAGCAGGTTTAGATCCCAAGGTTCTACAGGAGGTACAAAGGGTGGCTGAATATGTACAACCCCCTGTAGAAAGGTATGCCTCTCTTTCATTGACGGCAACTTGCGCTGAAAGAAAATGGATAGCACAGAAACCAGCATCTCCAAAGAAAAGAGCTGAAGACCCTTGTCAAAACCTTCCTATAAACAGGATAACAAGTGTGCTTTCCACACACGATAATTTGTTGAAGATGGTTTCCTAGCCTTAATCGTCGTCTGTCTTACAGTGTGCGAAAAAATCCACAGGATCATCAGGGCATCCATGTACTGTGCACTGGGATCTAGATTTTGAACAGTACTGAGGAACTTTGAAGTTTAGACATGATGCCATGAGATCTAGGTCTGGCTGACCTCAGTGCTGTACCAGTTGAGCAAACACCTCTGTGAGAAGGAACCACTGTCACGGACGGATCTCGTTTCGGCTGAGGTAGTCGACCTCCCAGTTCTCAACCCCCAAATGGAAGTCCCTGATATCACTGGAACAGGATTTTATGCCCAAGACATGATACGTGCAGTCTGCCTCAAGGCCACGGCACTGCGTGTTCAACCATGATGATTCAGATATGTTACCACAGTAGTGTTGCCTAATTGGACTTTCAGGGGCCTTTTGTTTAGAACACTCTGTCAATCGCTCTCAACTACAAGACATTGATGGGCAAAAAGACTCCTGGTGAGAAGTGTCCCTGAAACTTTAGTGGACCAATGACTGTTACCCACCAGGATACAATGGTATCTGTGGTGACCATGGCCTACTCCCAGCACTGACAAATTGAACTTTACGTAGACTGGTACTTAACAATCAAGTGAGTGAGGTGTGGTCGCGGACACGGTGATGGTGTGCCTGTCCAACTGAAAAGTGGACCTAGACCATTTCCTGGAGAAGCAGTCTAGAATAAAACTGTGCAAAATGCACCACCTTGATCACAGATACTATAGTCCCCAGCAATTCCATGCACTAGAAAAGAGAAACTTCCTATCTGCCCAGGACTGACCTAGTCTTGTTGAGGACGGAAAGGATTTTTTCCTCCAGAATTCAAGCAAAGAAACATCATTTGTTGTGCTGGAATCAAGTAGGTCTTGGGTAGAGTAAGAATCCAGCAATGTCTCTTCAGAATCTGGACAGTCAGCTGTATTAAGAATTGAGGAGACTTTGGAAGATCAGTCTGCTTATTTTGTCTTTTAAAAAAAGAAAAATCCTAAGAATCCCAAAGACTGTTGAATCCCCAGGACTAAGACATCTACACTCTGTTCTGGAGGCATCCTTTACTCTAAGTGTCCTCCCCCTCTGATCTCCCTTTTCTGCAGGGGATTGGGAGTTTGTTCACGAGTGTGAGTTAGAAACTATGGCCTGAAAAATTTCAGGAATATGGCATTTGTCTATTTTCCTATGGGGGCATTCAGGAATGAGGACAAAGAACCTGAGTGGATTCAGCTAAAGCTAAATCCAGCACCACCTCTGCCTGAGAAGCTAGTGTCTGGCACTGGCTGAAAGGAGGAATGGGCAGCAAGGTTTGTGAAGAAAAAGTATCACCTACCACTCTGCTGTGAGATATTACACAAGTTCAGCTATGGATGTCGCCAGTGATTTATCCCAAGCCGGTTCTTTCATGGCAGTAGGAGCAGTCACAGAAGAGTCTGATCACGACACTCCGCCTCACACACTGTACACAGGGCAGAAGGGTCAGACTGTTCACAAGACAATTTAGAATTGAATGTGCAAAAGTAAAGTGTTGCACAGGCTTTCCAGCAGACTCTTTAGTCTTGGAAGTATCTATCTCAGACATATTGGTGAAATAATATTATTCACTCAAGGTGTTATTGACACTAAGTGTAGTACACCCGGACACTGCAAGCAATAAAAATTGTCACAAAACTAAGTATAGTGCTACAGCATCCATAGCCTACTACAGAGAGGGCGACCCCCGAAGTGTTTCTATATGCCCATCAATGACAGATCAGGGTTAGGGCTAATCATGGCACTTGACTTGTCAGCACTCCCTAAAAGAAATGGCTGCATTCATGAGGGAATGTGCAGAAGGAGATGGTGGCTTTCAGACGTGTGGGCACTTTAAGAAACTTAGTGCGGCTGAGGTGGAACACGCGCCACTCTTGAAAGACATCACAGTTTTAGTCAGCGTTTTTTACAAATCTATTACACCGCTGCAATCACAACAGCTGTTCTCTCCTTATAGATAATTTTATCACGCATTGAAGGAAGCAGACTCTTTGAGGAGGCGTCCCAGTCTGCATTTCTAGTGATAAATGGTAACAATAAAAATCCAGGTTATAGAGCCTAAAAGAAAAATGTCGTAGTCCAAAAAGGACTGTAACTGAAACCAAACATGGCGCCAAATGGATAGGTCCTAGTAGGGGAGGAGCTATCCTTAAACCGTTTAAGATTTAAAGTGCCTGGCTCCAATATCGCTAACACCCAATAGTCGTGGTGCTCTTCAAGAAAGAGAAAATGTAGTGTATAAATAATACACACGTGTGTATAATTATAAATAAATATATATATATATATATATATATATATATATATATATATATATATATATATATATATATCTATAATATAAATGTCTAGTGGCGTGTGTTAGTCTGTGTGTGGAAAAAAATAAAACCAAGCTGCAGCGCCACCTGCTGGACGGAGTTATACGCTGACCTACTAAATTCTTAGTGTGTGTGTAAAAAAAATTCAGAAAGGGCTGAAATTTGGTATACTAAGATGTTTTTAATTTGTTAATTTAATTTAATTGTTAAAAGTGTTCATAAAGATTTAAAAAAAAAAATATATATATTTCTTGAAGGAGAAGAAGTGACAGTTGGGAGTGGTTGGTGGTTGCCGGGGGTGACAGTGGGGAGTGGTTGGTGGTTGAGGCGTGGGCTATGGCCCAAATGCATGACAAGAACCTTTTTAACACCTTAAGTAGCTTGATTTGACTAGAATGCATGAGTATCATGCACGGGTCAACTTATATATACATACACACACACATTATATATATATATATATATATATTAACAAAGGGAGGCATTTATCTGACAAGATGCTAAGAAAGAAAGCATACAAACAGAATAAGACATTGGCGCCTAGATTGAGATTAAACTAGGTAAAAATTTATGTGTAGTTTTAAGTTTGGTTAACTTACATGATAGAGAAAGCTCCTTCCTCTCAGCAAACAGACAGGGTGTGTCTATTAGTGCAAACAGAGCCAGTGATGGGTGTTTCCTTTTAAAGAGAAGGTGGGTGTGTCACCTGCCCATCAAGCTAAGGCTGGGGGAGTAGCATCATGTATAAAAGCTTGATTGTGTTATTTGTTCAGGGAGACCAACGCTGGGGAAGCTGGCTGGTCTTGAGAGAGCTGAGCTATGTCTAGCTAGCGTTTAGGGTCTCCAAGAATTGCTGTGAAACCTGTACGGTGTCAAAACATTTACCATCCTGACAATAAAACTACATAAAAAGGAAGAAGTTGTTCGCGTGTGCTTCAGCAGTAGCGGGCTCTTGCCACAATGCAATATATATATATATATATATATATATATATATATATATATATATATATATATATATATATATACATACACACATACACATATATATATATATATATATATATATATATACACACATACACATATATATATATATATACACACATACACATACATACATATCTATCGAGAGAGAGAGAGATTTTACTGCCAGATTTGTTTGTTATAGCTTACAACACCTGTTTGAAATGGCTGCTATGGTAATACAGATAGGTGTCTTTCATTGATAAAATGTATCGTTTTAACTTATTACCAAGATCAAAGGAGATGTGAGGCCCTTTAGAAGGTTAAGGGCCTTGTCATGAGACCCCTGAAGTGTTTTAAGTTGCCCATCACGGATTTGGTAAAATTTACATATTCGGTTTTGAACCACCGCACCATTATCTTAATGCTGTGTTCTCTTCTATGTAAGTGTGTAGTCCAGTGGTTCCCAAACTTTTCAGTTCGCGGCACCCTTAGAGTCTCCATAATTTTTTCAAGGCACCCTTCCAAAATAACGTAAAAAGTATTTAGGTCAGGACTGAAATACTTAGCAAGCTGTTTGCAAAAATAATATACATAAATCCAAGGGAAAATAATATTTTTATATATTTTTTTCGATTATATTTCTGTCAAATAATAATTTACAGCTAATATTAAGAGGAATAAGATCAAACAAAATAAAACAACAACATGTACAAAAATCATCACACTGCCCGCCCCTCTTCACCCTGTCCACCCCTCCTTCATCCTCACTCTGCCCCCTCCTTAATTCATTTTCCCCTCCACTGCTGTTTCCTTTCACCTTCCCCTCAGTTTCGATACTTACCATACTTGGTCTTCTTTCATCTATTTCTTCTGTCTTCTCTTCTATCTTCTTACCAATGCGGCGACGCCCAGGACCCAGTATCCTCCTCTCTTCTGCCACTTCTCACTGAATATGTCGGGCGTGATAATGTCATGACATTCAGTGAGAAGCGAGGAGGGAGGAGGATGCTGGGTCCCAGGCGCCGCTGGATTGGCAAGTTGTTTTTTGTTATTTTTGTCCCCTGGCCGCGGCACCCCTGTGACAGCGCCGCGACACCCCTGTGAGCCACAGAGCACATTTTGGGAACTGCTGGTATAGTCTGAGTATTTCTGCGTAATCAGTGGGAGAGATGGAATTTCAGGAATGGCATTTTTACTTTGTTTATAATCTAAAACCTCACCTAGCTCTTTTTGCATAGAAAATGGAGACCCGTGGATTTAGTTTTATGGCTTCAGTAAACAGATCAATGGCTTTTTGAAGTTCACCTGGAGAATAAAACAAAACAAAAAAAAAAAAAAAACATGTTAATTAGTTACAGCAATGAGAACTGCATAAAATATTTTAAGGTGTTCAATTTTAGAGCTTTTTGGAATGCTACTCATCAGAAACTGAGCTCTTAAACCACACTATGGGGGTCACTGAGAGTTTAACAATTTTAAGCATAAAATTAGGATTTTTCTACTTAAAGCCAATTATCTAAAACCATTCAGGGACACTGGTTAGGGATCCAGGATTGCAGGCACTTTAAGTAACTTAACAGTTGTCCATAGCTCCACCCCCTCTATACATCTTTCCCGTTAGGCCTTCAGTTCAGGTTTAACCAAGGCCCATAGAAAAGATGAAAAAAAGAGAAAACAGACAGGAGGAAATAGCAGCCTCCTGAACAAACAAAACCAAACACGTCAAACAAAAAGCGAACCATAACCAAAGGCGTTAAGGGTTGGCAACTGGTGTTCCCCAATGGACTAAGGGAAAATCGGATTTTTACACTTCTGTAAAATCCGTTTCTCCTAGTCCATTGGGGGACACTGGGGTATAGTGTAAGTGAGATAGGCATGTGGCACTTCAAGAACATTGTTAGATAGCCCTAACTCCTCCCCGACAATACCCCATTTCCTGCTTAATCCTCAGTTTATGTTTAAACAAGCCTCAAAAGGAAAGGAAACAATAGAGAGAAAAATAGGAATTGAAGCAACAAGGGTCGGCGACCGGTGTCCCCCAATGGACTAGGAGAAACATATATTCTTCCACATCCAATTGGGGACATCCCAAAACTGCAGTTACGGAAAGGAACACTCATAACAAACAGCACAAAGCACTGTTTTACCAGAAGAATTTAAGGAACAGGCTGACTAGCCCCCTTATTCTCTAGGTTGTTGTCAAAATTCGGTATAAGGACAGCTTAGGTCAAAGAACTGCCTTATGACGAATAAAAGGAGCAAGATATGGCTGTACCCTCGGAACACTTCTAGCCGACGAAATGACTAAGGAGGAGAACCTGTTTCCCAAGTCAAAAACATGAAAACCACTGTGGGAAGGGGTTGAAACGAGGAATGCTGTAAAGCAGTCAACAGTAATGTTAAAACTAAAAGCGCTCTGACACCTGACCCTCAGGGGAACCAAGACACAAACCAGCAGCCAGTCTGCTCTGCATTAACAAAAGCAACCTGGAATAAAAGATAAGATATCTCTCTTTATCGACACCAGGCAATACATGCTCTCCAGACAAGATGAATATTTTAACTGAACCTGCCTTGCGGGCCCGAAACATGGTTTGCACCACGCGCCCAGACAAACCCATAGCCGGAAAGATCATGGCTTAACTATCCACACCGTTAAGGACAAACGTCCTAAACCGAGAAGATAAGAGATCTTGACTTAACAGGTCTAATTGTAGCAGCAGCCCCCACGACCGCCCTCCCTGCCATGGAGAGAATATCTGTGTACCAAGCCATCCGAGGCCGACCTGGGATACCCAAATACAGGAACACAGTGGCTCATAACGTGTTACAAGACTCTCAGAAGCATGGCTGCCGATGGGAGTAGGTAACTAATGAGAACGGACATTGAGTCTACAGAGACAGCCAAAGAATTTTTGTCTTGTAACAGGAAACTGAATTTTGTGGTTGCACCAAGACTGTATACTGAGAAATCCAGATCCCTATCATCCTCCCCCTGGGAAGAATATTTTTATGAACGCCCGAACACCAGCTTCGGTCCACAGAAGGAGCCTGTGCATCCTTGTCATGGCTAAAAAAAAAAACTCTTGGCGCTACCCTGGTGAATATAGGGACGGTCTTTTCTTCCGTTTTCGGCAGCAAAAAAACAAAAGCTCCCAGTAGCAATACAGTGAAGAGAAGGTTGGACTCTTCCAGAGACCAAAGTCACTCTAAACCCAGGTGCAAAAATAGACGGCACCCAAACTCGAAAAGGCTGGCCTCCGTTGCCACCACTATCCAATCCTGAATTGAGAATGGTCGACCCTGCAGACATTGCTGTATTGGTGCCCTGAAAAGAGCAACACAATAAAGGAAAAGGATGACACAGCAGACTTGACAGCGCAGACGGGATCTGTTTCACAAGGAAAATTCCAGCCAGAACCCGTACATGAACCTGAACTTGTAAGAAAACTCAAACATTTTTGCGATTTCAAAACTAGAAAAACTTTGTAAAAAATCATGGAGCAGACGACTTCTCACAGAGATAGTCGCCTACTTGAACATGTGGGAAGCCTTGTGGAAATTAACCTTCTGGGAGGATAACTGAGGAGAACCTACATGGATCCCTGGTGCATAACTCGCTGTACCCTGGTATTTGTGGTACCTGAAACCACCAATCCCTTAAAGGAAAAACAAGAGATCCCATTCATGTCAAACTTTGGAGGGCTATAATGCTCGACAAACAACCCGCCTGTCCACCGATTTAGGCGCCGGATATTAAATAAATGGCAAGGACCTTGTGGAGTAATAAGAGGAAGGAGGCACTCTTATTTGCTGCTACCTAAAAGAGTGTTGAGCTAAGGGCCAACAAAACACCCCCAGAAAAAAGGAAGAGTTTGAAGAGCCCATTTAAGACTTCAGAGCAGCTGCCAGGACTTACCCAGAGAGAGTGCAACGAAAAGAGAGCACAAAAACAAATATCTGGGTCTCAACTTTAGTCACGTCCAGAGCTGCCGTCTCCAAAATTAAATTAGTGGCTCTATGAATGTGTTTCACTAAGGAAAAAGTGAAAGCTCAGAATTGAGCAGTAGGATAACAAATCCAGAAACAGCTGAAAGGACAAACTCTCCACAACCATGCTGTTACAAAGGTGGGCCACAAGGTGGCTCCCATCGCCACCAAATATGAACTCAAGGACGACCGCAACCCAACAGGCTGCGCCATCGATTACAGTGGATGCAGTGGGAAGGAGAAAGCTACCTTAGTACCTGAGCAACCACAAGAACCTAGAACTAGAACCTCAGGGAAGATATAAAAAAAAAAGGACAGTTTCTAGGACCCCCTACTCTCTCGCTTCGCTCCCATCATCTGTTATAGATAGACTGACAAAGGGTAGTGGTAGAGGCGGAATAACGTTCTGGTACCATTACATTTATTCCCTGATCCCCCAACTAAAACTCCGGCACAAACCCAGTGGGAAACGGACGTGAATTTAAGGTTCACTGAGCAACAATGGGAAAGAATTTTTGTAACTTCCCACTGTATGTCTAAATGTATTAATCATACAGGGATGCAGATCAAACTTCTCAACCGGCTATACCTTACCCCGGAGCAGCTACACAGGTTCTGGCCAAGCCAATCAAAATTCTGTTGGCGCCAATGTTCCCAAATAGCCAATATTTTTCATGTCTTCTGGTCATACTCGATGATACAGCCGCTGTGGGGTGAGGTATTTGCTGTCACGGGCACTAGGAGTTGCTTACCCGAGTTTCACCAGATGGAACTCTGCTAGAGAGGCGGGGTTATGGCACGCACCTCAAAGCAGGCAGGTGAATGATTGGAGCGACACAACAGCAGGAGAGTAGAGATAGTCTGAGGAAGTCAGCGACTTGCAGCTATGGTTAGAGGAAAGTCAGCGACTTGGAGCAGTAAACTGGAGGCTGATGATATTGTAGACACGAGGAATGGACGTGGATAGGTGATGGTAGGTAGAGGAGGAGTCAGTGGTCTGCGTTCAGCAAGTTGTACCACTGCAGTGATGGGAAGAATAGTACTGGTGCAGGTAGGAAGCAGGGTAGTCGGTGGTCTGCGTTCAGCAAGTTGTACCACCGCTATGGTGAGGAGTCTGGTCCAGGTGTAGGTAGGTAATAGGAGAGTCAGTGGTCTGCGTATAGCAAGTTGTACCACCGCTGTGATAGGAGGACTTGTCCAGGTGCGGGTAGGTAGCAGGGAAGTCAGTGGTCTGCATGCAGCAAGTTGTACTACTGCTGTGAGAAGGAATGAGGACTTGTCCAGGTGCAGGAGAGTGAAGTTGAAAGGCAAACTGTGGCTGTATGGAAACAGCGCGAGTAGAGCAATGTCTTGTGAGGCAGAGATGGAAGGCACAATGAATAGTCTGTATGGAGTAGATGCCTTGCAGGGAGGAGAAGCTGGTCACAGCAGATATGCACAATAACGCTAAGTAGTAGCGTGAGGAGATATCGTAGCTTGAGTGAAAGCTTGTCCTAAATGAAGCAATGCAGTAACAGTCTATATGGGTACTTGTACCCTGTGCAGCAAACAACAATGGATACAACTGGTATGCGAGCAATAGGCAATAGTCAATAGTCAGTAGAGCATACCCAGTTGTGTAGATCCGTAAATCAGCTGAGAAGTGAAGCGTTGTAGAGGTATGGGAACCGCCGCTGAGTTGAGCAGGAAGCAGCGTGGAAGCTGAAGCACGAGTAGAGCTGGAAGCAGTTTGGAAACTGCACACAGGAGTAGAGCTGGAAGCAGTTTGGAAACTGCACACAGGAGTAGAGCTGGAAGCAGTTTGGAAACTGCACACAGGAGTAGAGCTGGAAGCAGCTTGGAAACTGCACACAGGAGTAGAGCTGGAAGCAGTTTGGACACTGCACACAGGAGTAGAGCTGGAAGCAGTTTGGAAACTGCACACACCTATAGAAGTTCACTGGGAGTGAGACTTCAAGATCAGGCCACTACCTAAGGCTGCAGGTGCCTTAAGTAGGGAGGGGTGATTGATCCATCAATCACATCAGTGGTCAGGTGTAGTTGTTAAAGGGACCTGCGCATGCCCAGATCGACAGGATGGCGGACGGCCGCGGTTCCACACAGGTGTGAGCGGGAAAGATGGAGAACCACGTACCAGAGTGGAGGCACTCACACTCCGGTGAGTGACATTTGCTCTGATCTCAACTGTCCTAAAAACTCCTGTTGCTCCAGACCCAGCCCTAGCTCTTCTCCATGTCTATCCAACTTCCATTCCAAAACACGATCGCTACCTTTTGGGCCACATATTAATAGCTGCTAGAGCAGCGATAGCACAAAACTGGAAGTCTCAGTCCCTCCCTACCACTGCCCAAATCATCTCTAAGTTACAGTATAGCTTTGAGATGGAAACAATAGATACGCCCTATTCCTCATCTGCATCAGCTCCTATCATAAAATGGTTCAGGTGGCATAATTATATATTACAGATGGCCCCGGGGCTCCCCAAGATACTTCCGATTTTCCAATAGCTCACTCTCCAGCAGCCCTTATAGAATCTACCAAGCCCACTGATCAGCTCTTATCCCCTGGTATCCCTCCCATGGTGGAGATATCTCCGGATGATCAAAATGAAGGCTGATATGTCTTGCTATATTTCTGTTTGTGGGAGGGGGGTTTGTTTTTGTTTTTCTTTCTTATGAGTGGATTGTTTTGTATTCTGCAAAGTGGTTAGCACTTCTGCCTCACAGCGCTGGGGTCATGAGTTCAATTCCCGACCATGGCCTTATCTGTGTGGAGTTTGTATATTCTCACTGTGTTTGCGTGGGTTTCCTCCGGGTGCTCGGGTTCCTCCCACACTCCAAAAATATACTAGTAGGTGAATTGGCTGCTATCAAAAATTGACCCTAGTCTGTCTCTCTCTGTCTGTGTGTATGTGTATGTTAGGGAATTTAGACTGTAAGCTCCAATGGGGCAGGGACTGATGTGAATGAGATCTCTGTACAGCACTGCGGAATCAGTGGCGCTATATAAATAAATGGTGATGATGATGATTCTCCTTTCATTTTTAAATGCGCATTATTGAGATTGTGTGAATTATTTTAGTTTCAAGTTTAATTGAGTGACTCCTTTCCCCCTGCGTGGGGAATCCCTATGTGTTCCTCTTTGTTTGTAATTTCCTTTCCCCTTTCTTTTTTTCTGTACCCCATATACCTTTGAAAAATTTGAATAAAAATATAGTGATTCAAAAAAAATAAATAAAATAAAGGACAGTTGCCGACAGGACCTCTGGGGCTTACGATGCACTGCCACCCAAGACTCACTGATTAGATTATGCAACTGGTAGGAAGCAACTAGAATTTTTTGGCCACCTGGTAAAGTTAGAGAGCTCTGTAGGCTTAGGGACTACACCTGCCGTATTAATCATCCAACCCCTGACTGACATAAGGGACTTCCTCCACCATAGAAGAGTTCTGAAACTCAGAGCCAACAACTACCTTACTCACCCTCCTGGAAAGAACAGTCAGAATTTGAACCAGTTCACAACAGAAGCGCTGCCACCCGCCTGCGCTTACTGGAGGAAGGAAGCTCAGCTGAATGCAAGCTTCTCCAAAAGGAGGAGGAAACGGTAAACCAAACCTAGTACCCAAGTTGCAACACCACGTACAGAAGGTTGGTTGTGCACAAACACAACCCCAAGTCCAGCTGGACTGGGAGAATAAACCACCCCACGTGCCACAGAGGCTGAAGGATTTGGAGAATGGCTGGCTACTAATATAGACCGCATCAATTGGTCAAGCCACAGCAAAGATCAGTGACCAAGTTCAGGTGGTTCACCTGAACCGGGTGGTGCCCAGAACTGTACTGCATATTCGAGATGAGGTCTAACCAACGATTTATACAGTGGAAAAATTACACTATCTTCCCTTGCATCTATGCCCCTTTTTATGCATGCCAATACTTTATTTGCCATGGCAGCTGTTGCTTGACATTGAGCACTATTGCCAAGTCTACTGTCTACGAGCACTCCCAAATCCTTTTCCATTAAAAATACTCCTAAAATAATTCCATTTAATTTATAGATTGCGTTCTTGTGTTCGATAAATTTAAGGTTATGCATTTAGGGATCAATGTTAAACCTCATATTCCATTTGGCCGCCCAATCCTCCAGTTTATTTAAGTCCCTCTGTAGAGAAGCTACATCTTGCTCTGATTTTATTACCTTACAGAATTTAGTGTCATCTGCAAAAGTAGAAACTTTACTCTCTAAACCATCACCAAGGTCATTAATACATTAAAAAGGAGTGGACCCAGCACGGAACCTTGAGGAACTCAACTTAAAACAATTGACCACTTAGAAAATGTTCCATTTATCACAACCCTCTGTTCCCTATAATTTAACCAGTTTTCGATCCAAGTAAAAATGTTGTTTCCCAGACCCAGTTCTTTTATTTTGTAAACAAACCTCGTGTGGCACAGTATCAAAGGCCTTTGCAAAATGTAAGCAGACCACATCTACTGTGCTGCCCTTGTCTAAGTTACCACTAACTTCCTCGTAGAAACTAATTAGATTAGTTTGACATGACCTATCCCTCACAAATCCATGTTGATTCCCACTAATAATCTTATTGCGCACCAAGTAATACTGAATACTATCCCTTAATATACCTTCCAGTAGTTTCCCCACTATTGATGTCAGGCTTACAGGTCTAGAATTCCCTGGTTGTCATCTCGTCCCCTTTTTAAACAAAGGCACCAAATCACTATTCGCCAATCCCTTGGTACTGAGCCTGAGGAGAGTGAATCTCTGAAAATTAAGAATAGTGGTCTAGCTATTTCTGAGTTCAGCTCCATAAGGACCCTTGGGTGTATGCCATCTGGACCTGGAGCTTAATTTATCTTAATATTCTTCAGTCGCCTTTGGACTTCTTCCTCTGACAACCAAGTATCAATTAATGTTATGATTTCATTTCCATTTATTACTCCTACCATTTGTTCCTCTCTAGTAAATACTGAAGAAAAGAAAGTGTTTAATACCTCTGCTTTTTCCTTAATATCATTTATCAATTCTCCCATCTCACTTCTTAGGGGTCCTATATTATCTTTTTTAATCATTTTGCCATTTATATACTTAAAAAACTTTTTGGGGTTTATCTTACTTTCTTTTGCAACTTCCTTGTCATTTTCTAATTTAGCCAATCTAATTTCCTTTTTGCATGTTTTATGTTTGGAGGATTGTAAGGTTGCGAGTGGAAACCTCCAATTAGGCCTATGGGGAGGGAGTCTGATAGCAGGAAAAACCTGCTCTGGCCAAAGGCCTAGTAGCGGGTTGTTACAGTGGGGCCTTTTGTCAGAGTATTCAAACCTTTCCGAACATTGAGAACAGCATATGATGCATGACATCACAGCGACTCTAGAATTTCATAGATAAGTGTAAATACTGTTGGCTTTGCAATTATTATTACCATTTATTTATATAGCGCCATTAATTCCGCAACACTGTACATTCACATCAATCCCTGACCCATTGGAGCTTACAGTCTAAATTACCTAACACACACATACATACAGACACACACACACACACACACACACACACACAGACTAGGGTCAATTTGTTAGTAGCCAAATAACCTATCAGTATGTTTTTTGGAGTGTGGGAGGAAACCGGAGCACCCGGAGGAAACCCACGCAAACACAGTGAGAACATACAAACTTCTCACAGATAAGGCCATGTTCGGGAATTGAACTCATGACCCCAGTGCTGTAAGGCAGAAGTGCTAACTACTTAGCCAACGTGCTGCCCAATGCACGTAAATCCATGTTTGTGTAAAGACATTACATAATGATTCTAAAAATAGCCTGTGTCTAAAATGTATAAAAGGCACTAGCTTGTATTGAAAACTTGCTCTTCTGATTTCATCTTACAGAAAGGTTTGAACACTGATAAAATTGACCAGTGTGAGAAAAAAAATATCTTGCTTGAGAGACCTGCTTGGAAACATCTTCAATATTGCTGTATTCCTGTGACCTACAGATTAGACCCAAAATCTAATCCGTTCTTGGCTGTCCTGAGGTTTGGACCCAGCTTTTCCGGTACCACCGCTCTGCCTGCTACCCTGCAGCCCTGGTCAGTGTGATAGGCCAGGGGGGATCCATCCACAGCATCCCTGATCCAAGATGTCAGGAGTACCAGCCCAGGTACACCAATAACGGGGTACACTCGCAGCATCAGTTACCCAGAAGAAACCCGGTTCTGGATGCTGGTATAGAAGTTCAGTGGCGGCAGCCTTTGTAAGTCCCTCCTACTGCGACAAGAGGGCGCATTTATGATAACGAAAGGGAATGGTGGGAAAGTAAGCCCAGCCGGTTCCCAGCAGCAACAGACAGGGAGGCATAGGCGGCCCATCCTGTCACCTCCTGCAGCAGCCCATGAACCATCATCTGCTACGCTCAGATTGGAATCTCTTCACTTTACCAAATTTGATGACACTGTTGCAGATATTGATGGACATTTGCAAGTGTTTGAAATGTGTTGTAACCTCCATGACGTGCCCAAAGAGGAGTGGGTAAAGTATCTGGCTCCCACGCTAGAAGGACGTGCAGTGCAAGCTTATTGCGCAGTGGCCCCAGAGGACTGTGCGGACTACAACATGGTAAAACAGGACCTGCTTAAGTGCTATGTTATTAGCCCGGAGACCTACCGGCAGAAATTTAGGGACTTGGCTAAAAGCACCCATATCAGCTTTGAGGAGTTTGCCAACCAGTTGCGTCAGCTGGCAATAAGATGGATTAATGGATCTGATGCCAAGTCCTGGGAAGAATTAGTGGACTTAATTTGCAGAGAGCAATTTCACCACTGATGCGCGCCAGAGGTGAAGGAGTGGGTATTGGACCATAGCCCAGTAAACCGGGAAAAACCGGCCCAGTTGGCGGATCAGTATGTGGCGGTGAGGCCACACTGGCAGAAGCGCCAGATTAACAGCAAACCCCAAAGAAGTGTACAATCAGGGGGACACCCGTCTTCTACTAACCGCCAAAAGCAAGTACCTAACCCTTCGGATACCATTCGCCAGCCACCATCCCGCCCTGTCAATTATCAGATACCACCGGAGCCCAGGCTGGAGAAGATGTGCTACAGTTGCAGGAAAACCGGTCATTTAAGGATGGACTGTCCCACAGCCCAAGCACTCCAGACTTGTGCCGCTAATCGGAGTTCTGGGGCCCGGTTCACTTGCATAACTGGCGAAGGTCAGCCTGTAGAGACTGTTTCCACCCCTGCCAGCCCAATAGAGTGTGGCGTGTCAATGTGACTCAGCAAAGAGAGTCACCTGTGTGTCCTAAAGACCCCCAAAAACATGTGGAGAGACCTGCAGCCGGTCCAAGTGGGGCCCCTGCAGGGTGAAGGACTGAGAGACTCAGGGGCCTCAATTACTGTTGTGAGTCCCTATCTTATTGATCCTGCTGCAGTATTGTAGGATCGCACTGCCAAAGTTACTGTGGCAGATGGACTGGAGAAGGAAGTGCCTCTTGCAAGTGTGTATCTGGACTGGGGAGATGGCCAGGAGTTGTGAGATGTTGCCGTTATGGATGGCCTCCCAACTGATGTGATTTTGGGCAACGATATTGGGGTTGGAATTGTGACCGCATTTATCAACACTACCACCCAGAGCCAAGCTGCTAAGCTACAGCCTTCAGGATCTACACCTGCACTACCCAGCCCAGAGGAAAAGACCACAGCTGCTATTTCTTCAGGAAACAGCCAGCTCTTTGCCTCTGAAAAGACTACGTCCCCTAGCAACTCAGAGGATGCTGTCTCTTGACAACTTGATATGTGAGGGAGCCCGGTGATGCTACTGTCCCTAGCAATATGCCAGCTCCGGCGGTGAGTATAGCTGACCACAGTGACCTTTCTTTGACTGACCCCACTTTGACGGACCATAGTCACCACAACATAGACCCCCCTGCAGCAGATCCTGACTTAGACGATAGTGAGGGCCGTAGGGAAGACTTCAGGGCAGCGCAACTCTCTGATCCCTCACTGGAAGGCATGAGGTGCCAGGCTGACGGCGACTTCCAGCGATGGAGGTAGGGAGTGTGACCTGGCGTAAAGTGTTGTTGTACTGTGTAGCTAGAAAGGTAGATGGGGATAGACCAGTCTGAGAACAAGTTCAACTGGTAGTATCACGGGGCTTTCGCTTGCAACTGTCAGTTGCCAATGAAATCCCTATGGCTGGACACCAGGGCAGAGACCGAACACTGAACGCCTGACACAGAACTTTTTCTAGCCTGGAATGTCGGATGACGTCCGGGTCTACTGTAAGTCCTGTGATGTGTGTCATCATCTTGGGCGCCCCAGTGTTCTTGCTCCCCTCAGGTCCTTGCCAACAATTGGGGAACCTTTTCAGCGAGTGTGGACAAAGTAGGTCCTCTGCCTGACCCATGTCTGATACCTACCCCTTGCCCTGTATTAACGCTTCTGTAGATGAGTTGGACAGAGCTCAGGGTTACCTAGAAGACATTTCCAATTTCAGTAAGATTTGGGAAGATAGTCTGGATCACATAGTGCTGGTGTTAGGGAAAATTGGGTGGACAGGTCTGACCATCAGAGCAGACAAGTGTCAAATGGGGAAGTCAGAGGTGCAGTACCTGGGTCACCGTGTGGGGGGTGGTAGGTTTAAGCCAGTTAAGGTAGAGGCAATCCGAGACTGGCACTGGCCCACAACCCAAAGACAAGTACTGGCCTTCTTAGGGACCTCAGGCTAATACAGATGTTTCGTCTCAAAATTTAGCACTGTAGCGAAACCCCTCTCACTAAGAAGAAACTTCCCAAAGTAGTTGACTGGACACCCGCTTGTGAGCTGGCATTTCAGTCAAAGGAATCCCTGGTTCGTGCTCCAGTACTGTTGGCGTCCAATTATGACAAGGACTTTATTGTGCAAACTGACGCGTCACAGTATGAACTGGGAGCAGTACTTAGCCAGGTGGGGACAGATGGGTATGAGCACCCTGTGGCCTATTTGAGCAGAAAACTGCTAAAGCGGGAGGTGGGGTATGCCACAATTGAGAAGGAATTTTTGGCTATTGTGTGGGCAGTGAAAAAACTTCAACCTTATCTGTATGGACGACATACTGTGGTGAAGCAAAAAGGAGAAAGTTACCGCACTAGGTATAAGGTATTTACCTTAACACTAAATGTATTCATAAATATGATAACCTAGGACAAAAATATCCTAGTGGGTGCACCCAACACATAGTCAAATCATATAGAAAACAAAAGAAAAAATATGTGTATAAACGGGGCACTCAAGGGTGGTCAAAGATAAAATTTACATTTTATTAGGTATGCATTAAAAATAATTGGAAATAAAATGGTTAGGTAGAGAGCGAAATATTAAAATAACAAATCAAAATACAGTGTAGAAGTGAGTTAAAAGTGCAAAATAAATAGCATTGCCTCAGCTACTACCATGACACTGAATGCATATATATAGGTGTAGTAAGTATGAGTGGCTACAAGGAGTAGTTTAGAGGACATCCCATATATCAAATTCAAAGATTGATGATTATAGGCAAGTGTTACTGTGACATATCGCCATACAGGTACTAAATAGAAAATAGATTTCCACTATCTGTAATATCAGCTTAAAATAAGTTAGCCCAATATCTATAAATATATTCCAGTCAGAATATGACCGAGAGGGCTGATATCGAACAGAGGAGATCGATCTGAGAAAAAAAGCAGATACCGTATATACTCGTGTATAAGCCGAGATTTTCTGCACATTTTCTATGCTGAAAAAGCTCCCTCTCGGCTTATACTCCAGTCAATGATTTTTCCTAGTTTTCTGCGGTCCTCGGCTTATACTCAAGTATATACGGCAATACTGCAGAAAAAGGAATAGTCAAAAAGGCCCTATCCACCTACGATCACGGGACTATGTGACTGACCATGCCTAGTGGTAAACTGGGAGGCGATCAGGGGAAGGATTGTAACCCAATGTCAATTGGTGCAGCGAGGCAAAACGCCAATGCGCGTTTCACTCAGTAGCTTTTTCAAGGCTGAAGCGGGGTGAGAAATGACAGCTCTTATATAGTGCAAAGTGGGCGTAATCATCAATGTCATTGCGTCAGGAGACCAATCAAAAGTAGACTTGTATTGTTATTTGATTGACGTGTATGTTAGCCAATCATGTCGGTCTATGAGACCCGCCCCCCTTTAACTCCTAAGGATTACAGATCCTAGGAAGCGGGGATATATTTAGACATTTGCTTCACTGATCACTACCTTATATTGATAATGTCAGATCGATAAATATATTGTGTGTAACTCTTGTAATGACAAGATTCTTATAGGTCCATGGACCGATGTCTATTATAATCACAATCTACATCATTAATATAGCATGTCTTAAGTATCCTTTGCTAGCCATCGTAATACAAAGATAAGTCCGTGGAAGAGGACAGAGAAATGCTCTTGTTTATATTCTGTATATTTAGAAATGGTTGTTGTATTTATAACAAATTAGGAGTTTCATTCCGAATTTCCAGAAAAAGGGGCATACTATGTCGGTATTTACATAGATACTTGTCAAAAGACATGATCATTAATAATCACATCCATAGTGTCCAGAAAATAAGGAGATCTGTTTTAAATTTGAAAGAGGAGTGCACAGTGAATTATTACAAATAGGAGGGGTAATCATTTCATCATATCATTCAGTCCGTGACAGTGTGTTCAGATTGATAGTAATATTATCCCTTTGTAGATAGATTTCGGATTTTAAAGTTTTTATAATTTCAATATCCGATCTTTTCTGGCTGCCATTCATATAATACGGTAATCAGATTATGATGTTCATAAAATTGTTGATGATTCCAATAACTCATATGTCTAAAAGGTAGCCGTAGATCTGTCTCCTGATACTTCTTTACAAAACTTCTTGTTAGTTTTACTATTCAATAAAGAGTAAGCATAGGAGACCAGTTCAAATGATATAACATTGCTCTTTGTCGCTAATAAGTATCAGGACTGTTAATTGTATATTATACCCGATTTGGATCGCACAATTAGTGCCTATTATAATGGTGGATTGTTATAGATAAGATAGTAGCAATTTTTGTAAAATGGACCCAAAGGCATCATTTTGTCAATAGGACATAGTGATATCAGAGCCGTAACTTAGAATTCTAGCGCCCTGGGCGAGAAAGACAAATGCCGCCCCCCTAGCCATCAATTTTAACCAAATTAACTTAAAATATTCCTAAATTGCGCCCCCCTTCAGCGTTGCGCCCTGGGCAGTCGCCCCCTGTCGCACAGCCCTAGTTACGGCCCTGGTGATAATCCCCAAGCGTTGATTCCATAAATTATATGGGAATAGCGATCATATTTTATTATTACTAAGTTGGATTTCATATAACTATCTTTCTTGTGATGTTAGTAAGATGCTTTAAACAGATGTTATTGTTAAAATAAATCATGTCGCTTGTTCCTATTTTTATAGACAAGCCATATAACTATTATAGTCATTAAGGCCATTTGCAATCATGCTTCCCATTAGGAATTTTTTTTTAGTTTCTCTTTTTTGTAATTCTTTTATGTGCATCATTTCCTCGGATCCCCATGCTGATTTTTTCCATAGCAAATGCCTTCATAAATTTTGGATTGCTATCATGGTGAAGCAAGAAATGTTTGGCAACTGTGGTAAGGGTCTTAAAGTTTCTTTGGTCCCTAACACCATTTTTGATGTTGTACATATGCTCGGATAGGCGTTTTTTGAAAGGTTGGGGGGTCATTCCAATATAGATCTTCGGGCATGGACATGAGACAATAAATAACCCCTGTCGAGTTACAATTAAGAAATTCTTCTATTTTCCATACCTTATCATATTTGTCCTTATAGGTTTTAGTAGGAACCATGTATTGGCATGTTTTACATTTGAAGAAACCTTTTGGCTTTTCCAAAATTGTATTTTTCTTTTGAAGATGACTATGGACTAATCTATCTTTTAGATTTCTCACTGTTCACCAGCTAAAAGAGATGTTTATCAAGATTTGTTTCGAGGTCCTTGTCAGAGAGTAACACATACCAATGTTTTTGAAAAATAGCTTTAAGTTGTCGCCACATGGCACAAAATGTCCCAACTATCCGAATTTTAGGATTATTGGTTCTCAGATTTTTCTTGGGGTAAATCAAAGATTCTCTGTTTCTCTTTGAGAAAGATTTTTTTAGCCTCACGCAGCATTTTATTGCTGTAACCCCTATTTTTCAGTCTATCAATTAGTTCATCTGTTCTTTTCATTTATGTTGGATTGTCAGAGCAGTTTAGTTTTAACTCTTAGTAGTTCCCCTTTGGGGATTCCCTTAACAGATGGGATGTGTGCACTTTTATTATGTAAAATTGTGTTAGTGGCTGTTTTTTTACTATTGATAATCAGTTTTTACGGTTCCTTCAATAGTTTTATAAATAGTTATGTCCAAAAAGATGGTTGATACATTTATTTCTGATGTTAATCTAAGGTTGAAATCATTAGTGTTCAGGGTGGTGGTGAAAGCATGAAAGTGGTCAATATCTCCATCCCATGAAATCAGGATATCGATATATCTTAGCCACATAACTATATTGTTGGTAAACTTCTCACTGACATTTGTAAAGACGTATTCCTGTTCCCACCACCCTAGAAATAGGTTAGCGCGAGTGGGTGCACACACGGTTCCCATCGCTATCCCTCTTATTTGTAAGAAGAATCCCTCATTGAAGACGAAATAATTTTTAGTTAAGATGAATCTTAGAAGTGTCAAAATTAATTAATTCATATCCGTATTGGTATCTATATTCAAAAAATAACGGACAGCATTTAAACCCTGCTCATGTTCAATGTGTGTGTAGAGAGACTCAACGTCATAAGACGCCAATTTGGTATTTGGGCTGACTGTTATGTCCTGTATTTTTTAAAGGACATCCAGTGTGTCTCTAGTGTAGGATTGTAGGCTCATAACATAAGGTCGCATATAATAGTCTACAAATCTACTAGCATTTTCTGTGAGTCCACCAATTCCCGAAATTGTGGGTCTTCCTGGGGGGGGTTAGTTTCATTTTTATGTATTTTTGGTAATATGTATATTGTTGGTATCTTGGGATTTTTAACTTCAAGAAAATTGTGATCCGATTTTGAAATGACTCCCCTTTGAAATGCAGAATTAATTATTCTTTGATATATATATATTGAGAAAATTGGTGGTAGGTTTGAAAATCAGACGTTGGATCTCGGCCATATATTTCTCATATGGCCATAAAACGATGTTACCTCCCCTGTCAGATGGTTTCATTATAATGTCTTTTCAATTTTCTATTTCCTTTAAAGATGCAATTTCTGTTTTAGATTATTGCCATAATAGCCTTTTTGATTCCTGAGGAAAAGAAGATCTAGGTCCCCCGAGACCAATTCTGAATATACCTTTACTTGTGGACACAATGAAATACCTGGAAAGAAAGAGGATTTCTTTTTGAGGGTGGATTTAGAATTTTCTTTTAAATCCTCCTCAATCCTTTCATTCTGTGAAGTATTACGTTGTAATTCTTCTAATATTATAAGAGAACGCTGATCTTCAGTGTAAAACGTGATATTGGAAGAAGATGAAAAATTATTTCCACTTATATATGAAAAAGGCTGTTGATTCCCCAGGTAAGTATCTGTCATGTCCACTCTTTCAGAATTTTTAGAGTTGCAAAGTTTTTTAAGGAGTAATTTTCTTGTAAGCAGGGCTAAATCTTTTTCCCATTCAAAACGGTCCAGGTAATGGACTGGTGAGAAAGATAATCCCTTACTTAAAAGGCTTATGTGGTTAGGTTCAAGTAATATTTTCAAATTCTTTAAGTTTTTCTCCTATTGTTCTAATATGATCATGTCATGTTTGACAAGAATACTGATCAATTTTTCAGCACATTGTGTCAGGGCACATTCCAAATCTTTTTTTTAAATCTTCAGTAGCTAATTGAAAAGCAGGGTGTACTTTGGGTCTAAGGCTCCGAGGTATCATATTGTGATGTGTGTAGTTATCGAACATGGATTTATTCCAATATGTTTTAATTTGTTTTAACATTATTGATTTTAAATCATTCAAATAGTCTGACCATTTTTTGTTTTCAATATCCTGTCCCATGACTTCAGTGAGGAAATTAAAATCCCCTTTGTTCAACATTTTTTTCCTTTCTCGAGTGTAAATCATGACAGATACTGAAAGTTGACATGTCTGAATACCCAACCAAAAAGAGAAGAAAATGTACCAAAATATAATAAGTAGTGTGAAGGAAGTATATTCCGCCAAAAGATTACAGATTAGACCCAAAATCTAATCCATTCCCGGCTGTCCTGAGGTCTGGACCCAGCTTTTCTGGCACCACCAGTCTGCCTGCTACCCTGCAGCCCTGTTCAGTGCGATAGGTCAGGGGGGATCCATACACAGCATCCCTGATCTAAAAGAGGTCAGGAGTACCATCCCAGGTACACCAGCAACGAGATATGATAGCAGCGTCAGTTACCCAGAAGAAACCCGGTTCTGGATGCAGATAAGAAGTCCAGTGGTGGCAGTATTTGTATACCCCTCCTTCTGCGGCAAGAGGGCGCATTTTGGGTAACAAAAGGGAACGGTGGCAAAGTAAGCCCAGCCAGTTCCAGCAACAACAGACAGGGTGGCATCCTGTCACAACCCATAAGGCTGAAAAGTTACACAAAAGGGGCAAAACACCCTGAACACACACAGTGACAAAAACAAACAGCACACAATAAAAGCAAAGAAAGTGAGCCTGCTATACAGCCAAAGAGTCCCAACAGTGTAAGGGTAACAACACTCCCCTCTGCTAGCTCGGTACCTTACAAGACAAGGGACACATAAGGGAGGAAAGTGGAACTCCAAAATGGCTTCTATTTTGGTGTCTGCACACGCAATGAGTGAGAGACCACCAGGGAGAAAGTGCAGGAAGAGGGAAGCAGCACTACCCCTCCAAAGGCCTAGCACTGAATTGGAAGCCGTTCTGCAGGACAGTCCTCTCTACCAATCCAGTGCCTAGCAGGGGCTTACACTGCTACCTGACCCAGCCCCCTAAGTATGCTAATTTCTGCCTCCCGTAAGAGACCGCCCCCTAGGGGACCCACTGTGTCTTCTACTCCGCCTTTCCAAGCACTGTGCTGTGAAGGGATTTTTCAACAGTGGCACCGCCAGAGCACCTCCGATCCCCTGCTCCAAACAGAGCACAGCCCTCTGGGCTATATGCTACATAATCCATGTGAACTCAGCAGCAGCATTACTTTTTAAAAAAAATATTTTTTAAACTTTTAATGGCTTCTAATGGCTGCCAGCAACTGACGGGAGAGGGGTTAAAATTCTGTGAACCTCTGAGGGTTGTTGCCCTACAGGAGAAGGAAGGCATAACAAGTATATAATGCGTAATTTATTTAATTGAAATATAAATAAAGTAAAAATATACGGAAACTGCTGATCTAGAGGATTCGTAAACAACTTATTCAAGCAAAAAACAAAACAAAAAAAACACAACCCTTATGTTTAAACTTAGAATTAAACATATTCCAAATCCTACCATAAATATTACCTATTTTTAAGTATACAAATGCTACCAGGCTGTTGAACGTGAAAAACATCTAAAAATGAAATAAAATCAAAACGGGCCTACTTCTTCTATTTTTCCCAGTTTCCTAACCCAGCTGCCACATTGCTGCATTGTATTTTCTACAGTTATTGATAGTGTACTAGCACGATGTTCCAGCCGCAGATCTTTAGTACCCTCCACCCTAATAAAACCAGCAAATGATGTGCTAGTGAAAATACTACTGGAGAGGGGTTTTGTAGCTGCGGACACTGGGGATGTCCCAAAGCTGCCACCATGGGTGGGAGCATTCAGAAGAAACACCTTTCTCCCACAACTGGAATCTTGGAACTTGAACTTGTAGACTTGTGCTATTCCAGCAGTCACTGAATGGGAACTCCGGGCACAGCCTATGGCGACTGTGGTCAGGTGCAGACTAGGCACCCAACATTGGCAGTGGAGGCATGCTCTCGGTACTTCCAACCTCCGTGCTACAAGTAGCGCACAGCTGTTGCAACGTTGGGTATAAAACTAAAATGTAAAATGAAGGCCTAACAAGAATGGGTTATAGTGGGGGAGGAGCTATGGACAACTGTTAAGATACTTAAGGTGTCCGCACACCTGTAAACCACCATCTCCTCCTGCACAACCTTCTCTCACTTGACATTTGTGTCTCTGTCCTCTCCCGATTCACTTCTCGACTTTCTATAAACTATTTTTATGTTTCTACCTCTGGCACATACATCCTCCTTCACCTGTTGGGGTCTCACAAGGATCAGTTCCTTTGGCCCTCAATTTTTCTAGGTGTATACCACCTTCCTTGGTGAACTTACCAGCTCCTCCAATATCACCACTATGCCAACTACACTGAAAATGTCCCTCTACTTCCCTGTCTTCTCCCCTCTCCCATGAATCCACCTGTCTATCATATTCACATGGATGAACCAGCACTTTATTAAATTTAACATGTGCAAAACACCAGTCTTCTCTCAGTCCAGAGTTCCCACCTTTTCCTACACTGAAGTTATGACCAAAAGTCTTGAGAATGACACAAGTATTGGTTTTCACAAAGTTTGCTGCTTCAGTGTTTTTAGACCTTTTTGTCAGATGTTGCTATGGTATACTGAAGTAAAATTACAAGCATTTCATAAGTGTCAAAGGCTTTTACTGACAATAACATTAAGTTTATGTCAATATTTGCAGTGTTGATCCTTCTTTTGGAAGACCTCTGATAGCATGCCAGGGGGAATTGCAATCAACTTCTGGGCCACATAATGACTAATGGCTGCCCATTCTTGCCTAATCAATGCTTAGTTTCTCAGAATTTGTGGGCTTTTGTTTATCTACCCACCTCTTGAGGATTGACCACAAGTTCTCATGGGGATTAAGGTCTGGGGAGTTTCCTGGCCATGGACCCAGAATTTCCATGTTTTGATCCCCGAGCCACTTAGTTATCACTTTTGCCTTATGGCAAGGTGCTCCATTATGCTGGAAAAGGCATTGTTCGTCACCAAACTGTTCTTGGATGGTTGGGAGAAGTTGCTCTTGGAGGATGTTTTGGTACCATTCTTTATTCATTTCTGTATTCTTAGGTAAAATTTTGAACTGTACATTCTCCTTTGTTTCTCATGTCCACTGAATAGGTTATCATACTCTACTCCTCCCTCTCCTTCACTCCCCACATTCATTCCCTCTACAAAAACTGCTGCAACATCACCACAATTAAAATCTTCCTCACCCTTGCCGCCAATAAAAAAAACCCATCTCCCTTCATCCAACAACCACTACCTCACCTGCATGTTATCTATGCCGCCTTTTTTGCATCAAACATTGTATTTGATTCTGCTTTTCGGTTGTATACTGATAAGTCTGTCCTGTCTTATGCAATCTTTGTTCTATATGCTCCACTCCCCAGACTTATGTGGCACCTTATAAATAAACAATTAAGAAATAAATAAAGAAACATGTACTCTCTCCTCTCCATATTTAACCCTCATCTTCAGCCAAGTGGATTTAGGTTTCATATAGCAGCAAGGAGAAGGAGAACACCAACCCCCAAACAAAGAGAAATAAAAAACACAAGTAAACAAATACCCTCAACTAAGATCAAAAGAACAGCCCACACTGGGTAGATTAAGGTCCATTACTTGGCCTAGTTAATAAGGGTTCATCAGTGAGTAACAAATTGTAAGGAAGGAAACAAAATAAAAAAAGGAGGTATGATTATACCAAAACCACTTCCTACAACACCCTACTGCTCATTTCAGCAAGGGCTGTAAAGTGTACCCAATAAAGTTGGATGTAAGGTCTTTTTATGTGCCTGGCTGGTGTAGAGCTAGTGCTTGACGATATCAAGACTACTATCTATTGGAAATCCATTCCCCACTTTACCAGTTTTCACTACAGCAGAGTGAGAGCATCCAATGTCCCCCATGGATTCAAAGAAAAGGACTCAACGCAAAGCATTTCGCAAAGATGTTAAACCTGTTGAACTTTGTAAAGGAACCGGATAACACATCGCCGTGTAAGCCTGGTAAATTACCAACATCATCCACCTTCTGCTTGGAAGCACCTCTATCCTGTCATCTACTTTGATTCAAGGCCGGAACCACTATATCCTGGTTCAGGTGGAACCTGTAAACAACATTGGGTTAGAAAGTGGGCTTAGTCCGAAGGACAGCTCTGTCCTCATGGAAAATGAGGAAGGTGCCCTCTCGTGTTACATTCTTGAGAAGGAAGCATGGCTATTGGAGGCAAATGAGGGAAAATCCCAGGGAGCCGACATGACATCTGTTAACGCCTGGGGGTCCTTTGTGCAGGAGCTATAGGTTTCCATCTTGTGGTTCAAACTGGACGCCACCTGTCCACCAGCTTCTGGAAGACGTGTGGGTGTAGAGACTTCAGATGAAGGGTCTGCCAGCTGAGTTTGTTTGCCAGTTGTCTACTCCTGGGATGAACACAGTTACGATGGCCGGAACATGTTGCTCCACCCAACGCACAATCCAATTCATCTCCTTCATTTGCTGGGCATACTTTGTGCTGCCCTGGTGATTCAGAAATGCCACGCATGTGGCGGTTCGTCGCCATCATCCCCAGGAGATGGCACCCATTCTCCTCACATGATCACAATGCACACATATAAACAGTAGTCAAAGTGGAAATTTAGTAGTGGCAGTATGGAAAATGTAATGGGAATGTAAGTGAATGGAATGTTATAGCTTTACAATAAAGCAGTAGGAGAGGAACTAGAATTCAAGAAAGATTAGAATTAGTGTCTTACTCAACTACTTTCTATAACTCAAGGTTAAGCAATGTCCCCCAAACAGATGCAGTGTTCAGCAAACTTATTTTATTTTCCATGTAGGGCACATATAAATAAACAAATGTTGAATGTGTCCTTGCAGTCAGTGCACTACCATTCTCACAAAACATCACTCACCATCTCCAAAAGCATTAATTGCCTCTACTTTCTTTTCATTTGCCTTGTCC
Organism: Mixophyes fleayi; assembly: GCF_038048845.1. Lineage (NCBI taxonomy): Eukaryota > Metazoa > Chordata > Amphibia > Anura > Limnodynastidae > Mixophyes > Mixophyes fleayi. Next base: position 78,045,194 of record NC_134409.1, read on the forward strand.
ATCATTTCTTCTGTAACCTGAACAAGAATAATTATTATACCAAACAGCACTGAAGAGTTATTCCATCATGTTTACTGCTAACATAAATTTAACATGAGTAAACAGGCCAATATTACCTCTATATCATCATTTCCCATCTCCTGAGGAGGATCATCATCTGGAGCAATCACACCCTCATTATCCATCTCTGGGACAAAGAAAATAGATTACCACCTGAATGAGACTTAGAATGTTAATAGATACATAGATGTAATAGTGATTTAAAAGTTCATCTGATAACCTGGACAATAAATTCATACCAGTGAAGGAGGAAAACACATGACAGTAACATAAGTTTTGTTAGATATTACCCAAATCACTTTCGTCACTCTCTGGTTTTGGAGGAGTTGGGGCCCTCTCGTCTTTCACAGGGTCATCCTATGAATTAAAATTATGTGCTGTCATTTAAAATTGGAAGGCATTAGCAGTGTATTATTGGAAATATTCTATAACAGACATTAAAAAGATTTGCATAAACAAAAATATAGTAGTTTAAAATAAAATAATCAAATGTGACATAGAAAACAGAAAGTCCATCTGCAGCAAAATAAACAACATAAAGAGGAAAATGTCTTGTGTATCTAACCTACATGTTTAAAACAACTCTAATACATGCAGTGATTTTTACTGCTAGCTAAATATTTCTACCAATTATTGATATCAGATCACAGCCAAATTGCAGCCTTTTGAAACATGTAGTTTACAGTTAAATTACCTGTTTAGTTTCCATAAAAGATTCTTTTGGAGGTGGGGAGGGGATAGATGCCCCAAAGCTGCAGAAACAAACAAGATTAGAAAAAAAAAAAGAGGTTATAAAAATAAAAATATTTTGTTTATGGAAAAACAGAACAGCGTTTAGGCATGTTTGAAAATGCTTTAATGTGTGTAAGAGTAAATGATGCAGACAAATCTACAACCCCAAATCTGGCTTCTGAAAGAAAAATTATGCATATGGCATAATTTTTCTTTTATTAAGAAAATATTGATCTTTCCACACTAGTCTATTACATTAAGCAAAAACTGAATTTCTGTACTGGAAGAACAGGGGACCTCCTGGGATATAAAAAGAATTGTAGCAAGCATTAATTTAGTTTTCTTGAAATTCTACATGGCAAGCAGTTTGTGACAGGATGGACCGCCTATGCCACCCTGTCTGTTGTTGCTGGGAACCGGCTGGGCTTACTTTGCCACCGTTCCCTTTCGTTATCCAAAAAGCGCCCTCTTGCCGCAGTAGGAGGGGCTTATACGAGATGACACTCCTTACCGGCATCCAGTACCGTGTTTCTTCTGCGTAAATGAAGCTGCTAGCGTATCTGGTGTACCTGGGCTGGTACCTCCAGACCTCTTACTATGAATCAGGGTTGCTGTGAATGGATCCCCTCCTGGCCTATCACATTGACCAGGGCTGCTGGGTAGCAGGCAGAGCGGTGGTACTGGAAACACTTAGGTCCAAACCTCAGAGACAGCCGGAGAACAGATTAGATTTAGAGTCTAATCTGTAGATCACAGGAATACAGCAATATTGAAGATGTTTTTAAGCAGGTCTTTGAAGCAAGATGTTTATTTGCTCTCACTGGTTAAAGGTCCCAGTGATCAGGTCAGTTGATATCAGAACAACACATTTCAGTGTACAAGTCAGTGCATTTATACCTTTCAGACACATGCTATTTTTAGCATCAGGATATACTCTATTTACACAAACATGGATTTACTAAGCTAACAAAATTTGTGCTTATCTATGAAATTCACTCTGGGCAAAAGGCCACACAGTAACGACCCACTGCTGGGCCTTTGGCCAGAGCAGGCATGACACTTCATGACAAAACTTCGTTAGCCATTCCCATCAGACTCCCTTGCACATATGCCTAATTGGAGGTTTCCACTAGCAACCTTACAAATCCTAAACAATGACACTTCCATACTAAATACATCACAATACACACAAGACTCCACAAAGGCCTATTCCATCAGATATATGTATCAGAAATAAGGCATATCCTTTAGTAAGGTGAAAACAGGAAAAAAACAGTTTCTACCCTGGTCTCAGAAATAATGATTTCCTATCTCAGAATATATACAATACAAAAAATAAGTGCCTATGCAATTATATAAATATGCGGCCTGCGCTATTTCCCTTCAATAAATTGATACCATAAGTTATTTATGAGAGATCCAGTCACACCGTTACAATCAGTTAACTCTTTAGGCAGCAGAGAGGAGACAGGGAAAAAAAAAACCACACCCCTGAAGGTATAAGGTGGCTCCTTTTTCCAACTGGTGTGTCTGAAAAACTTTGCAAGCTGTCCTACAAAGACATAAAATAGAGAACACAGAATATTGTGATAAAATATTTCAAGGAAATTAAATTAACAGTAATCATAATTCCCCTATACTCAGAGGCAGGCATTACAATGGGACGTACCTACACAGTATAAATCAAATAGGGTGGCTTAAGAACAACACTGATAATGCATAATTGAAAGACTTTTTGAAGGATTTTTCTTCCGAACTGTGCATCAGTTGAGATGTGACATTCAGAAGATAATATCTGGTAAAGAAGTGAGTAAATAACCACCTATCTGCTTTATAGCGATGGTTTGTGAAGGCCTGAATGTTATGCGCCTAGGAGGTTGTCACTTCTTGTAGTAAGTGGCTTTAAAATTTCAGGAATTTAATGTCCGTTGCCATTGTAAGCCTGTGCAATGACAAAAGGAAGAACAAAAAGCTGCTGCATGTTTCTGAATTGGTTTGCACTGGAGAGATAAACAGCAACTGCTCTAACAAGATCCAGAGTAAGGTATCATAGTTCATTATAGGTCTTTTGTGCAGACGAGAAAGGGACCTTTAAGTTCAGATGTGACGCCACGAGATCAATCTAGCGGACCCTAACATTGAACCAGACGAGCAAAGACCGCTGTTTCGGCTGAGGTAATCAGTCTCCCAGTTTTCCACCCCTGCGACGAAGATGGTCGACATCACTGAAATAAAACGTTCCGCCTAGTACACAGTCTGCGCTGTCTCCTGTATCCTATGGCACTGCGCGTTCAACCTTAATGGTTCAGGTATGCTACTGCGACACCGTTGTTTGCTTAGACCTTCAGGGGCCTTCCAGGCAGAACCAGTTCCCCTTAAACCAGCACCATGTATATCGCACTGAGTACCAGAACACTGATGGTCAAAAAGGTCTCCTGTGGAGACCAGAAGCCCTGGAACTGGAGATGTCCTATGACCGCAACCCAACCGCTCAGATACACTGGTGTCTGTGGTAACTAGGTTCCATTCCCATGATTGGAAAGACTGATTCTTTACCAGCTTTGTTCTGGACAATCGCCACATGAGGGAGTGAAGCATCACTGGGGACAGCAAAATGATCTGCCTATCCAGATGAAGGGTGGACATGGACTATTTCTGGTAAAGCTCCCTCTGGAGCAGGCGGGAATGAAACCAGGCAAAGGCCACAGCTTCGAACAATAACACCATGCTTCCTAACAGATTCATGCACCAGAGACCCTTCCCACTTGGCCAGAAAATAACTGTTTTTTTGCAGAAGCAGAAGAAACGCATCCATAGGGAGTAACATCTTTTTACACACCGTGTCGAAGTCCAGGCCCAGGAATCTCATCAGCAGAACAGGAATCAAGGATGACATGGGTAGCCAGCTGTGAGATTACACAAACTGAAGTCAGTTGAATGTGCTGGAGGAGGACACATTAGGACAGCACCTTTAACAGCAGGTTGTCCAAATAGGAAGCGATAGTGATGACCAGAGAGCTCAGGATAAAGGCCATGACTGCCATAATGTTGGTAAAAATCCCTCTAAGCAGAAGACCAAAGGATAAAAGCCAGAATTGATAATTTGCGTCCCGGACTGCAAAGCGAAGGAGACACGTATATCCTTCCCAATGGGACATGCAGGTAAGCATTCTTGAGGTCTAGGGATGCTAGGAACTCCCCTTATTCCATGGGGCATATTCAATTGTTGCCGTTTCCTGCAGAGTTAAAAGTATTACCGTTATTACAGTAATACTAAGCCGGATTTCAGCTCGCAGCTCAGGGAGCTGCGACCTGAAATCCAGCGTGAAAGGTACCATAATAACGGTATTTAGGCGCACGATTACCGTAATGACGGTAATAGTGCACACGTTGCGTTACTTTTACATGTAACGCCAACAATTGAATATGCCCCCATGTCTGCGATCACAGAATGCAAACGACTCCATCTGAAATCCCAGAACCCGCTTATGTAGAATTTTTAGATTTAATGCCGGACTAAACAAGCCGTGGGGTACACGCGTGATAAAGAATCGGCACAGGGGTAAGTTTACGAGGTCTATGACATACTCTATCATCTAAAACAAATCACTGGCGCACCGTACGGGATTAATTATTAGAATAGCTTAATTAAAAAGATACCCAAAGGCAATAACAATATGAACAAATGTGTAAATGCACTTATCAAACTCTGGCTAGTAATGCTGCTGTCAAGGCTGTGTAGCCTTAAATAGTGAACGAAAATAAATGGCAATAGACAGCGCAGAGACTAGTCAGATCAAAACGATGCTAAAAAGTAAACATTTTATTAATAATTAATAATGTGACTTTGATATCACATCAATAATGATCAAAAAATTACATCCATATAATAATGCAATAAAAATACTTTCTTTCTGAATCCAATGCCTGTAATAATATATGATAATAGATATCTGTATAGTCAGTAAATATAGCCCAAATGTTTAATATCCCATTAGGGTTTTGTTGCACAGAGTCCAGATGACAGTCTTGTATTAACTCCAATATAATGGGTTACTCACAATTAAGACATGGGCTGTTAATCTGTCTTTTTGCAACACTCAGAAAAGATCACTTGAGTTCTACAATGTGTCCACAAGAGGGAGCTTCATGAAAACTGTAATAGATGCAGTCATATTATATGTAGATTTTACTGCAGTCCAGAAATCCGTGGCTGTTAATTTAGACTCCGTTCAATAATGCCCATAAAATATGATTACCTCAGCTCAACATAGTTAGCATCGGGCTGACGGTGAGAAGAATGGAAATACAGACCGTTGTTAATAGGATCGACAAGCTGACCACATAAAGTGAAGCTTCACAGCACATCATACATCCGGACAGAATCAAGGTAATTTTCTGTGACTCCAAATCACACTGTTCCACTCCCTTTGGTGCTGGGACACACTGGCCACCAAGTAAATAGTAAGAGGTCTTTCCAATGTTTGTTCTTACAGCTTCCTGACACGTTTCCTTGCACTCAGGAAACTTCTTCAGAGTAACAGTTTGTAGCAGTCTATTACATAGCCTCGAGTCACAAATCCCTTAAACCCAGGAATCTGAAGTCGAAGATTGCCGGTAACCATTTTGCCAGTAACACTGTCAAATAGCAGAAGACTCCAATGTACGCTTTGAGTCTGCATCACCCGACCAAGAGTGCAGCCAAAGAACACTAGGCAGCAACAACAAGAGCAGAAAGCCTGGAGTTAACGGTAACCGCATCCAGAGATGCTTGACCCAGAAAGTCAGAGGCCTCCAAAATATATTCAGCCAGTGTAAACAGCTCCGTTCGAGGTCTGTGGTCTTGCAGACCCTTAGCCAGCTGGTCTTCCCCTGTTTGAATGGCCTTGTTGACCCAAGCTGTAGACATGTTGGATCTATAGAAACTGTCAATCGCCATATATGCAGAACGAAGATGAAAGTCGAACTGCTTATCCATAGGATCTTTGAGAGATACCACACCCTGAACTGGAATAATAGTCGTGCTGATTAGACAAGCAATGGAAGAAAACATTTTAGGAGAACTCTCCAATTTAACAGTCCACCAAAGGCAAGGGGTAAAGAGATTTAAATCTACCCGGCATCTGATAATTCCTGTCAGGTTCTGGCAGTCCTCTGCCACAAACACTAAGAATTGGGGAGATGGAAGGAAACAAAGTCTGCTTCTTCTGCCTTTTAAAAAGGGAGAAGCAAGAATAATCCGTAACTTCAGGCTCCGCAAACCCCAAGATTTATCTAACACCCATAATTAAATCCTGTCATTTGGAAGTGCCCTCAGCACTATAAGTGAAAAAGGGACACAGACACTGAAATAAAGTGTAAAACCTGAACTACAATCTATCAATACATATGCAGAATCTGATTAGGTAACATAGAAAGAAATGGCACCAGATGAGGTGGACCCATCAGGGAACTATCTGCAATGTTGATGAGGCATAAACGGCAGCAAACGCTGAGGAGAACCGCCAGATTGAAGAGGCAACGTTCACATGTGAGTATCACAAACGCCGACAAACAACAGATAGGAGCACCAAAAACCTATAACCCAATTCACCGAAAACAACTAACAGACCTACAGGGCAAAAAAAATAAAAAAATATCACGTCACTCCAATATTGTAATCTACCTGCTACAATGCCCCTGCCCTGATACCCAAAGTATGTGGGAAGGACAATTAGAGATGTAAAGACCAGAACACAAACATTGCAGAAACAAAAAAAATAAGCCCCTTGCCTCAGCTTTCACCCTCACTCCCCCAATCGACACCAGAATATTAGTACCTCACCCTTTAGGATGTAAGATCTCATAAGCCGGGGCATCTTTCCTTGTGTTCTCCTTCAACTATTCCATCACCCTGTGTACCTCTTGGCCTGCTTCCCTAGTGCTGCTTTCTTAAGTTCAGGCCTACTACACACTGGTCACTGCCACCAATCTTACTCACTGTCCCATAAATAATTTCATCTGTATTATCGTTTTATCTGTATATTTGTATGGTTTTTGTATTTTGTTCTTCATGCATCATGTTATGTGTTATGGATCACTGCTTTCTGTATATACAATGTACGGCGCTGCAGACCTTTTGCGGCGCCTTGCAAATATAAGATAGGAATAATAAAGAACGAAGTGACAGTGACCCCGAGCATTACAGAACACATCACAACAATGGCTCTTCTAAACTAACCTTCATAAGGATCAAATTAGTGAAGAACCGCTGGAGAGGTGACCCCCTAGCACAAATATAAAGTGAAGAAACCAGGTGGATCCACAAACTAAACACCCTCACCCCCAAAGGCCTCAATATTCACTTTGAGTTGTGACTCCTTGTGACAGGATGGATCGCCTATGCCACCCTGTCTGTTGTTGCTGGGAACCGGCTGGGTTTAATTTGCCACAGTTCACTTTAGTCATCCCAAATGCGCCCTCTAACCGCAGTAGGAGGGGTATACAAATGCTGCCACCACTGGACTTCTTATCTGCATCCAGTACCGGGTTTCTTCTGGGTAACCTAGTGCTAGTGACAGTACACCAGTAACAGGGTGCACAGGGTGCTAGTACACAAGTAACAGGGTACACTGCTAGTGTATCCTGTTACTGGGGTACCTGGGCTGGTACCCCTGACCTCTTACTATGGATCAGTGGATGGATCACCCTTGGCCTATCACACTGGCCAGAGCTGCTGGATAGAGGGCAGAGCGGTGGTATCAGAAAGTTGGGTCCAAACCTCAGAAACAGCCGGGAACGGATTAGAGTTGGGTCTAATCTGTAGGTCACAGGGATACAGAAGTTTCCAAGCAAGTCTTTGAAGCAAGTGATGTTTATTTACTCACCCTGGTTGAAGGTACCAGTGGGCAGGTCAGGTGAAACAAGAAGAACAATTTTCAATACAAAACAGTTCTTTTTATAGTTTTGGACACAATCTCACTTTACCTAGCTATATACTTTCAAGAGCTATAAACATCTCAACATCTCTCTCAGCACCTAGCATATATTTTATTGCAACTTAGCTATAAACCTACTGGAGCTACAAACGTTCTCAAAATATACTTGAACAAGTCTCCCACAGTGCTTACCATCTCACTCTTCTCCTATCCCGCCTCACAAAGGAGAAACAAACCCAGGTCCACAAACACAGAACTGCATCATGCACTACAGAACCCTTAAGCACTACAAAGAAATAGGACCTGGAACCTCCTACAATGTTCTTCCCGAAACTGTTGCCAGGCAGGTGACATTAAGCAGCAGCTGGGTGAGGGCAGTTGTAATAATTTGCAAGAATAATAAAAAATGTTGGAGGTTATTGCCCACACCGAACAGGACTGTCAGACTGGTGGTCGGTGGTCTAACACACACTGCTGGCTGTAGTGCTCACACAGTGCCTGTTCCAATAGGAGAACCAATGGTTTATTCCATTACAATAGGAGTCTTTTGGGGTCCAAGAGCCGGGTGGCAAGTAAAAACAGTCAGGTGGAGCACCTGGGAAATAGGTGCTGGGGAGAACACTGTCCTATGTCTAACATAGCTAGCACTCCGCACAACACAACAACAAGCGCATGAATTCCAAAAGCCTCTTCAGTCTCAATTTTAGGCTGAGGGGTTCAAGACGTAAAGAACACTCTTCCATAATCATTTGGCAAAGGATTATCAGATGCTCCACAAACTCTTATGAGACTTGCAACTTTTCTTCCCATGCACAGGCTCCAAAAGGCTACTGGGAAGTAAGAAAATTACTAACAAAAAAATAATAATCACCAAGTAGAAAACACTCATAACTAGGGGCTTACCTGGGACTGGAGTCTTTCATTTATTGCGGGCTGGGCTTCGGTTCCAGTGGGATAAGATATGATCCACTAATGATGCTCCAAAGTGATGCAGAGATGCAAACAATGCAGGTCCAAGTGTCTACACGGAACCGTTAAACAGTGTCTGCTTCTGTTGTCCGAACAGAGGCTAACCCGGAAATGATGTCACGTATGTCCTCAGTGCCCAATTTCTCCTGCAGAGGCTGCTAATGCCAGGAGTGCCCTCCTAAAAGAGAAGCTGATGTCCAGAAAACTTGGAGGTAGCGGAGGCCCCTGCTCCCGACTATACTCTACATCTGCTTTAAGCAGTTTCTACTTCCTTACCCCTGCATTTGCTACCCACAAGTAGGCAAAAAAGAGTCCCCAGGGAAGCCACCCCTTGTGCCTGCTTACACTAAAATAGGTACATCACAGGGACTCTCCAGAACTCTGGAAAAACAAAGTAAACTAAAGAACAAAAAACACTAACAACTCTTAAAAACTCCTTACTCAACTGAGAGACTGAATAAAAAAAAATAAGATTCCTTTCTCCTGGTGTCTTTTTCTTATATATCATCCAGTTGTGTTTCTAATAAGTGAAGTAGTCAACCCATTGTAATGGCTGCCAGGAGTATAAAAAAAGAACGTAAGTTACTCACCCCTTATAGATCTGTGTGGCTAGATCACTTATAAATAACATATTGTATAAATCTATTTAAATTAGGGGCGCAATGTGCCGATTTATATAATTGCAAAGGTACTGATTTCTAATACAGTTATATTTCTAATGTACTGATTCCTGATGCAATAGGCATATATTTCAAGCAAATGTGTTTCTGCAAATGTCTGAAGAAAGGACCCCATGTTAATTAGACCTTTTCAGCCTGTAAGCACAGGTAAGGGGTAGTTACCTGTATTTTGCCTTGTTAAACAGATAGACAAACTACATGATTAATACTAACAGCAAGTTTTAGGAAATCAGATTTATGTGAATTTTGTACGTTAAATTGCGTTAACTCCATATCTAGAGAATACAACATCCTGATGTTAAATTATCTGATGTGATATCAGACAATTCGGTGGCTGCTAGGATCAGAGAGCTGGGATACACCTTGACAAACATGTGTGTCACAATCTATATAAAAAGGAGTTCTTTTTTACTATGTAATGTAACATTTCCATATGTAAGCGGTCAGGAGGTACCAGCCAGCCCACAGCAAAAGGACATTACAGCAACTATACCATCTACCCCAGAAGTGAGAAGTTCTCAGTACCGCTAAGAAGCCCAGTGGTGGCAGCCGAGTTCTCCTACAACTATTGCGCATTTGGCATTCGCAGTTGGCGAGTGTCTGGTGGCAAGCTGACACCAGTAGGAGAGGTCAGTAACCAGGGTCGGACTGGCCCGCCGGGGATCCCGTTGGGCCCTCGACATCTGATGGCTCCGCCATCTTCGTTAGTGGGGGGAGCAGGATATTAAAAAAAAATAAAAATACTCACATGATCGCGGCGACGGCGCACCTCCTCCGTTCAAACTGAATGTCTGGCATGACATCACGTTACGCCTGACATTATGTGAGGAGCAACGCACAGAGGAACCAGCAAACAAGAAGACAGATGACAAGAAAAGAGAAGCCAATAGGAAGGTAAGCAAAGGAACGGTGGCATGGGGAGGCAAGTAGCATGGCACAGAGTGATGAAGTGAGGTGGGAGGCAAGCAGGATGGAACAGTGATGAAGGGAGGTGGGAGGAAAGCACGATGGCACAGAGTGAGGAAGGGAGGGGGAAGCAGGATGGCACAGAGTGAGGAAGGGAAGGGGAAGCAGGATGGCACAGAGTGAGGAAGGGAGGGGGAAGCAGGATGGCACAGTGTGATGAAGGGTGGGGGAGGAAAGCAGGATGGCACAGAGTGATGAAGGGTGGGGGAGAAAAGCAGGATGGCACAGAGTGATGAAGGGTGGGGGAGGAAAGCAGGATGGCACAGAGTGATGAAGGGGGGGAAGCAGGATGGCACAGAGTGATGAAGGGGGGGAAGCAGGATGGCACAGAGTGATGAAGGGGGGGAAGCAGGATGGCACAGAGTGATGAAGGGGGGGGAAGCAGGATGGCACAGAGTGATGAAGGGAGGTGGGAGGAAAGCAGGATGGCACAGAGTGATGAAGAAATGGGGGAGGAAAGCAGGATGGCACAGAGTGATGAAGAAATGGGGGAGGAAAGCAGGATGGCACAGAGTGATGAAGAAATGGGGGAGGAAAGCAGGATGGCACAGAGTGATGAAGAAATGGGGGAGGAAAGCAGGATGGCACAGAGTGATGAAGAAATGGGGGAGGAAAGCAGGATGGCACAGAGTGATGAAGAAATGGGGGAGGAAAGCAGGATGGCACAGAGTGATGAAGAAATGGGGGAGGAAAGCAGGATGGCACAGAGTGATGAAGAAATGGGGGAGGAAAGCAGGATGGAACAGAGTGATGAAGAAATGGGGGAGGAAAGCAAGAAGGCACAGAGTGATGAAGAAATGGGGGAGGAAAGCAAGAAGGCACAGAGTGATGAAGAAATGGGGGCGGAAAGCAGGATGGCACAGAGTGAGGAAGGGAGGGGGGAAGCAGGATGGCACAGAGTGAGGAAGGGAGGGGGGAAGCAGGATGGCACAGAGTGAGGAAGGGAGGGGGGAAGCAGGATTGCACAGAGTGAGGAAGGGAGGGGGGAAGCAGGATGGCACAGAGTGAGGAAGGGAGGGGGAAAGCAGGATGGCACAGAGTGAGGAAGGGAGGGGGGAAGCAGGATGGCACAGAGTGAGGAAGGGAGGGGGGAAGCAGGATGGCACAGAGTGAGGAAGGGAGGGGGGAAGCAGGATGGCACAGAGTGAGGAAGGGGGGGGGGAAGCAGGATGGCACAGAGTGATGAAGGGGGGGGGAAGCAGGATGGCACAGAGTGATGAAGGGAGGTGGGAGGAAAGCAGGATGGCACAGAGTGATGAAGAAATGGGGGAGGAAAGCAGGATGGCACAGAGTGATGAAGGGATGGCGAGGAAAGCAGGATGGCACAGAGTGATGAAGGGGGGGAAGCAGGATGGCACAGAGTGATGAAGAAATGGGGGGGGAAAGCAGGATGGCAGAGAGTGATGAAGAAATGGGGGCGGAAAGCAGGATGGCACAGAGTGAGGAAGGGGGGGAAGCAGGATGGCACAGAGTGAGGAAGGGGGGGAAGCAGGATGGCACAGAGTGATGTAGGGAGGGGGGAAGCAGGATGGCACAGAGTGATGTAGGGAGGGGGGAAGCAGGATGGCACAGAGTGAGGAAGGGAGGGGGGAAGCAGGATGGCACAGAGTGAGGAAAGGAGGGGGGAAGCAGGATGGCACAGAGTGAGGAAGGGAGGGGGGAAGCAGGATGGCACAAAGTGAGGAAGGGAGGGGGGAAGCAGGATGGCACAAAGTGAGGAAGGGAGGGGGGAAGCAGGATGGCACAGAGTGAGGAAGGGAGGGGGGAAGCAGGATGGCACAGAGTGAGGAAGGGAGGGGGGAAGCAGGATGGCACAGAGTGAGGAAGGGAGGGGGGAAGCAGGATGGCACAGAGTGAGGAAGGGAGGGGGGAAGCAGGATGGGACAGAGTGAGGAAGGGAGGGGAGAAAAGCAGGATGGCACAGAGTGATGAAGGGAAGGGGAGGAAAGCAGGATTGCACAGAGTGATGAAGGGAAGGGGAAGCAGGATGGCACAGAATGATGAAGGGAAGGGGGGCAGGATGGCACAGAGTGATGAAGGGGGGCCAGGAGAAGGGGGGAGCAAAAGCAGCAGGGCACAGTGTGATAAAGGGGGGGCAGGTGAAGGGTGGAGCAAAAGCAGTATGGAGAGCGCAGTGTGATCATAACAGGACACAGCATGGTGATGAAAGGGCACAGTAATGTATGTGTGATGGCACAGGGGGCTTTTGGCAATGTAGCGTGTTTGTGTGATGGCACAGGGGTCTGGCGCAATGTAACGTGTGTGTGTGTGATGGCACAGGGTTCTGGGGCAATGTAACGTGTGTGTGTGTGATGGCACAGGGTTCTGGGGCAATGTAGCGTGTGTGTGATGGCACAGGGGTCTTGTGGCAATGTAGCGCGTGTGTGATGGCACGGGGGGCTTGTGGCAATGTAGCGCATGTGTGATGGTACGGGGCTTGTGGCAATGAAGCGCATGTGTGATGGTACGGGGCTTGTGGCAATGAAGCATGTGTGTGTGATGACCCAGGGGGGCTTGCAGCAATGTAGCGTGTGTGTGATGGCACAGGGGGCTTGTGGCAATGTAGCGCATGTGTGATGGCACAGGGGGCTTGTGGCAATGTAGCATGTGTGTGTGATGGCACAAGGTGCTTGTGGCAATGTAGCGTGTGTGATGACCCAGGGGGCTTGCAGCAATGTAGCGCATGTGTGATGGCACAGGGGGCTTGTGGCAATGTAGCGCATGTGTGATGGCACAGGGGGCTTGTGGCAATGTAGCGTGTGTGTGATGGCACAGGGAGCTTGTGGCAATGTAGCGTGTGTGTGCGTGTGAGGTAGGTGGTGGCTAACTAATGGGTGCTATTTTGTTTGTGGGGTGATGGTGGGGCAATTTAATTTTATAGTGGGGACTATTAATTTAAGATGGGGTGGTTTGAGGACTATTAATTGAATGTGGGGCTGACTTTGGGGAGCATGAGGTCTATTTATTAAATGTGAATATAAGTTACTTAATGGCAGTGACGGTTGCCAGAAATAGGTATATTTGTTATACGTAAATGCTATTAATTTATTGCTGGGGGTGTATTGAAGGGAGGGAAATAGGTTTATTTATTAAACAGGAATACCATTACTTTAATATTTGAGTTGGTTGGAGATATAGATATTTATTAAATGGGAATACTATTATTTTAACGTTGGGGCTGGAGGAATGCCCAAGTATAAATTGTAGGTCCTACCGATTTAACGCTGGGGCCGATGGGTACATTTTTGAAAATTCCAATTTTTTTTTTCCCAAACAGGGCCCCCAACATTCCAGGATCGAGACAACTAAAGAAACCAGCAGCCACAGGTGGTGAAAACAGGTAGGAGAGCAGGATAGTCCGTCAAATGTTCTGATTCTAGTGGGACAATCCAGACTTTTGGTAACTGGTCTGCCCAATCTAAGGGGCAGGTCAAGACTGTACTCTATATACACAGTGCATTCTTTACATACTACACTATGGTGCTAGCTGTCCTTCTTGGGCTTACCACACCCCCTCTTGTGGTTTGATTACGCCTCTCTAGTGGCTGCCCACATCCCCTCTGGTGTGCCTCTACCATTGTGTTGCCCCTGTGGGCCTTTCATGCGCCAGTCCAACACTGTGTCAGTTACTGACGGGGAGAAGGATACCAAGAAAAACTGTGCATAAAGAATATCCCTCCATTCCTTCTTCCCCCTACAGCCCAGGAGGCGAAGTAATCCCCTCTGGTCACAATCTACTTTCAAAGGTTCAGCAATAAGGGAATTTTGAGAACAAGGGGACACTTACAGAAGTCTGTAAGGCACTACAGCCTGGAAAATAGATTGGATGGAGGTTCCCTAATAACTCAGTAATTGCATAGATTTATGAAAAAGACAGTAAGCAGTTGGAGAGAAGGCAGTTTTTGCTTAACCGTATCCTGCAGTTTCATTTAAGACAAATCAAGTGCTAAATAAGTATTTATATTGTAAAGCATGTCACATTCTATAAAATTATCATCAATATATGAATAATAATCTCTAAAATATATAAAGAGGTATATTAGTGTGTGTTAAATTATAAACACATGGTAAAATACATAAAACCAGCACTAGTGAGTACATATAATAAATGTATCAAATTACACTTTTGAAAGTGTATGAAGAAATAAATCTTGTGAGTGCAAAGGATTGTTATATGGAACTAGTATCAAAGTAAATGAGCATAATGTGGATGTATGTAGAAACATAATGTGATGTCCACGAGCTTCACCTAAGCAGCCATTCTGTGAAGAACTTGAGCTCTGGACTGTGCAGGATACCCGGATTGTTCTGACACAGACGTACGAACTCCCGCAACTCTTGCAACTTCCGCGAATCCATAGTTGTCACACACGTTCAGAGCACAAAAGGAGCAGGAGAGCGAGAAAAACTCGCTGGAAGGAACTAGAAGCGGGAATGACAACAGACACAGGGTGTGGTTAACCCTCTACCACTCTCAAACCCCTAGAGTTCTGGTTTAGCAGACGGAAAGAGGAAGTCTGCCATCTTTGTGCACCCAATTGACTGAAAAATGGGCCAGCCATTTTTACACACCGCGCACTAGGTATTTGAAGTACTATACTTTATTCAGAAATGGCGAACAAGTTCTGTATCCTCGTACATTTGTTACAATACGAGCACAAAACCGTGAGCTAAACCGAAATAGCGCCGTGCTCACAAGATATTATTAATGTTTATTTTTACGTGACGTTTTATAATGACTGTTTATTTACGTCACTTCCTGTTCGCAATCGAGCCTAAGGTCCCTGCGTTGCGAAGTAACATGGTTGTAATCACTGCCACCATGTTGCTTATCTAATCGGTGTGTCTTCCAGTCATGCTGTAGGTCATTAACACGATCATGCGTGCTTTTGCGTTTTTCCGGCTTTCAAGTTCTATCCAGCACAGTACACGGTCATTGCTATGACACTTTTTAAATAAACCAATCTTTACATTATCTTTAATAGTAATTTTATTTCACCATGTCTTGACATAACATTATTGTATTACACATGCACACTCGAAACGAAAATAAGTGGGATTTGGGATCGACCCCATTACTAACAATTTAGTGACAAACTGTTATTTGTACTGCTCTTAGAACGTTGGCACCTGTCCATAATAATATCAATTAAACTATATTTCGGTTATGAGTGACTAGTACCCGCCCACGATTCTGATTGGACACTTGACCTCGAACTGTTTTTATTAATGCCTCGCTCCCACCCCACCGACAGTAGTGATCAACATGTTTTCTACTAATGCATTAAATCGAATACAAAGCAGCGGGCCTGCTCAAAATAACACCCCCAATGCCGCGCAGTTTTCAGGCGCTAGTACTCTGTTCCCTGTGATGTCATCACCTTGCTGCCTCTGTTGAAGTGAGGCCCCCTTTATTCAGCGTGATAAGCAGACGGTGGGAGGAGGGTGTATACTAGGGATATCCTGTGTGCGGATTTTTTTTTTTAAAGAAGTGCAGTGATGTGGTGTCCTACCGGTCATAGGTTTCTTTTTGAACGTATTACAGGTCAGAGGGGTTTTTAACTTTACATTTAAAAGTGCTGTACACTAACCTGTACTGATATTGCTTGCACAATAGTGTAAAGTAAAAATGTTTTATTATTTACGCTTTTTGACACATAAATCAGAAATAAAGTAATATATAAAAAGCAGGTAAATCGAATAGTTTACAGCAGCAATCCCAAATAGGCCTTTTTTTCTTTAAATAGCCATTTTAAGCATGTATATGATATATATGTTTTTAGCTATACTTCCATAAATTATCTCATAATCTCTTTGGAGGGACACTAAGTATGGTGTCACAGTTAAAACAGCTGAGAGGGGTGTTCCAAAGCTAGCAGCTGAACCTGTGTGTTGTGGTGAAGCTCCATAGAAAGCATCTGGGAGTAAGCCCATGAAGATGGAGCCTTCTAGGGATCTATGAGGCATGAAAATAAAGGCAAGGCTCAGGGCTTAGTGTGGCTGCTCCTCAAGAGCAATCCAGGAGTGAGCTTGGCCTAGGGAAAAGCTATAGTTTGCAGCCAAGCAGTGCAGGAGTGATCATATTGCCTGGAAAACATCAGGGGGTGAGGAAATGACTGTGCTAAGGAGGCAGCAGAAAATCCAGTGGCTGCCCTAAGCGGATGCAGCAAGTCTGGGCACACAGTTCCTAAGCAGGGGGCTGTTGGTAGTACCTCTTGCAGTTCTGAGCTGGGTGAGAGCAGCTTGGCAGGAGGAAAACAAGGGCATGCAACCATGAGTGCGGGTGGCACTCAATCTACAGGACTTGATGCTGTGATGACAGCTGAAGAGGCATAAGTGACCCGTCTGAAAAAGAAAATTGCAGTTAATCGGAGGCAGGGGAACCGTGCCTTCAGTTATAACTGTGTAGCTTACATTTGCGAGATTAACAACATGATGGAAATCTTAAATAAAAAAAGACAAATCTTGAGAATTTAAAGGTGTCCGCAGATTTAGAAAAATACATAGAGGTGATGAGCGTGCATAAAAGGAACAGCAAGCCAAAGCTGCAAATGAGCGGTGAGAAAAGACGTGCTTTCCTTGCGGAGAGGCAGAGGACAACAGGACGTGGTTGCCTCACAGGAGCCAACTCCTCAGCACAGTTACCCCCCAAATGTACCAGGGGAAGATGAACTAAGTATTGAGGAGAGCCAAGAGAACACCCTGCTTAAGTCTATAATAGAGATGAAGGACGATATGGACATAAACACACAGGTGGTGAGTGTGAGATTCTGGGTATCCAAACTAATATTGATAGAAGCATTGTTCCTGAAAATATTACTGATGGTCAGCTGTCTGTGAAAGATAAGTCACATTGCAAGTGTTAATTTCTCTATCGGGTCTCCATTAGGTAGAAGATCCTCCCCTGTGAAGTGGTGGTGGGTAATATCTTGCAT
The DNA here is from genome assembly GCF_038048845.1 of Mixophyes fleayi. Taxonomy (NCBI): domain Eukaryota; kingdom Metazoa; phylum Chordata; class Amphibia; order Anura; family Limnodynastidae; genus Mixophyes; species Mixophyes fleayi. The sequence goes on from NC_134409.1 coordinate 78,062,453, forward strand.
GTGTTGAGAAAAGTTCAGAGTTTGAAGAGGGCACAGGTGGATGTATCACATTGGAAGCAGTGGTGGAGAAACTTCAGAGACCCCCCATGAGTTGGGGTATGTTGAAATCCAGACACTCTTTTAAAGCTTTCTATCCTTTGCACTCCCTGTAGATATTATTCAAATTTTCTTTTTGATAGTGTCAGTTCATCTATTTTAGGTCTATTATTGTATGAATAATTACATTGTCAAGTTGTATTTATGCTTTTAAATTGGTGAGTTAGCCTTCCTATGTAATTTGTTTTGGTGAAATGTAACCATTTTTTTTTCAGTTCTTCTATATGGACATTAATGGACTTTTTTTCATGGGATTCCTGTTGTAATGATCTGTCTCACATTTTGTTATGCTATTTACATTGCTTCGTAATACTGGAGTCCTACTGTTTCTAGTTTTGAGTGTGAAGAGAGATAAGCTTAATAGGTTTAGCTGCTTATATAAAACTAATATGTAGACTAGCAGCACACTCATCTAAAGGGTTACTATATCGTAGGACTATTCTATTATGGTATGTAACTTCTGGACCTCCAACTAATGTGTAAAAGTCCTTGCCATGCAATAAAACATCACTGCTTGTAGATTCTGCCTGAGACTATTCCTGCTGTATCCTGTGCCCAACAGGTAATCTTTTCCCCAGCTGGTCTGTGTTGAACCCAGCATCTATGTCAATGCTCTGCCCGCTACCCAGCAGTACTGATCCATAGTATGCAGTCAGGAGGTACCAGCCAGCCCACAGCAAAGAGGCAATGCAGCAATTATACCAAATACCCAGGAGTAAGCGGTTCTAGGTGTTGTCGAAAGAAACCTAGTAGTGGCAGCTAACTTCACCTACAACTTTTGTTCAGTTGGCATTCGCAGTCGACGAGTGTCTGGTGACACGGTTACTAATAAAGAGAAACCCAGATAAACTGCAGGAAGAACATCTCTCCATTCCACCTTTTTTCCCCTACAGACCAGGTGGCGAAGTAAGCCTATCCGGTCACAGGTATAATTCCAGACTGTTACATAAGCATACTTTAATAATGACCTGATTGGATAATTTAGCATCTTGCTCATGTTTGGGTCACACATTGTGATTTTGTGGCCATTTGCTGTAACTAAAGTTATCGGTCAATTTGAAATAATACTAAATAGTATACAGCATAGTAAAAGGGACATATTGTCATGAGCCAGAGAAGCTGTGACTGAAAAAAGTTATACAATAAAACAGTAAGGGGGAATTAAACTGGCAACATTGTGCCATTGGACAGCGCTTCATTATGGTAGCCACTATGTTATATTGGGGAAAGAAAGCAGATGGAGCATGAATTGGAGAGGACAGAGAGAGCATGATCGTATTTGCTAGAGGGGAAAGAGAGTGTGTCTGGCAGGGTGTATAGTGTGTTTGAGCATGGCAGAAATGGTGGGAAAGACTAAGTCACTTGGGGAAGAAACAATGAGGGACTACTTTTTTTTTTTATTGTCATAGATTTGTAAAGCGCCAAAGTGTTCTGCAGCGCCGTACAGTAGGGAAACAGGACATAGATAAAACAATGACATAGAAGGCAGACAAAAAAATGACTGACATGAGAACTAAGGGTATGGATGACCCTGCTCATTAGGGAGCTTACATTCAAAGTGGAAGAGGGCACAGCTGAAACAAGAGGAGCGAGTGTGGCTTAGAGTGGAGTTTGGGATAGCTGTGAGGGTGTATTAATGTATGTTATCAGGGATAAGGTGAGCTTCAAAAAACAGATGGGTTTTTAGAAAACGTCTAAAGATTTGAACACTGAGGGGAAAGCCTGATTGGGCGTGGTAGGGAATTCCATAATTGGAGAGCAGCACGGGATAAGTTTTGTAGGTGCGAGTGAGAGGGGGTTACCAGAGACGAGAGAATTGCAGGTCAGAGGTAGATCTAAGAGGGCGGGAGGGAGAATGGAGGGGTGGTGTGACGGTATCACTTTAAATAAATTTATACCATAAGTTATTTATAAGGAAATAGTGCAGGGCGCTTATTTATATAATTGCAAATGTACTTATTTTTGATATTGCGTGTAATTTGGTAAAGGAAATATCTTTATTTCTGAAACCAGGGGAGGAAATTTATTTTTCTTTTTTAACTTTGCTAGAGGACATGCATTATTTCTGAGGTATATATATCTGATGCAATGAGCATTTGTTGAGAAAGTCTTTTGTGTATTTTGGTGTAGAGAAATGACTTGTTTGTGGTTTTGTAACTTTTCTTTAGGCATTCTCAAGTGAAGGAAATGTGTATTCTGCAACTGTCTGAAGAAAGGACCCATGTTAATCTCATGTTAATTAGACCTTTTGATGTGCAAACACACCTGGAGGCACAGGAAGGTTTCATTAGACTTGCTGTTGGATTTCCTCTGTGTCTAAAACAAGATGCAGGAAATCACAGCAAGTTTTAGAATATCACAGATAAGTGTAAATATTGTTAGCTTTGCACTGCATGTAAATCCATGTTTGGGTAAACATATTGCATCCTGATACTAAAAATATCTCAGACCTCAGGGGACTGGCTTACCCTGTGAGGCTGTGTCCAAAGCTGTATGAAAAAGCACTGTTTTGTATAGAAAATCGTTCTTCTTCTTTCATCTGACCTGCTCACTGATACCTTCAACCAGTGTGAGCAAATAAACATCACTTGCTTCAAAGCCATGTTTGGAAACTTCTCTATCCCTGTGACCTACAGATTAGACCCAACTCTAATCTGTTCCCAGCTGTACTGAGGTTTGGACCCAGCTTTTCGGTACCACCGCCCTGCCTGCTACCCAGCAGCTCTGGCTAGTGTGATAGGCCAGAGGGGATCCATCCACAGCAACCCTGATCTATAAGAAGTCAGGCATATCAGCCCAGGTACACCAGCAAGGGGGTACCCTAGCAGCGAGAGTTACCTAGAAGGAACGCGGTTCTGGATGCCGTGAAGAAGTCCAGTGTTGGCAGCATTTGAAAGCCCTTCCTACTGCGGTTAGAGGGCGCATTTGGAATAAAGAAAGGGATAGTTTGCACAGTAAGCCCAGCCAATTCTCGGCAACAACAGACAGAATGGCATAGGCGGTCCACCCTGTCACACCCGCTTTCTACTGTTTCATTTGGATCGGGCGGTGCTTCACAAGAAGCCCTCGTTTGTTCCAAAAGTTGTCTCCCGGTTTCATTTGAACCAGGAGCTGGTAGTGCCGAGCTTGTCTCCGCTTTTGTGGTCTTTTGTCTGTCCTTATTACTTCTGGGCGCAGTCCGAGCTCTTCGTTATGTGGACCATGCTGCAGCAGTTCGCAAAACTATTAATTTGTTAGTGCTGTACAGTGCGCAGAAGCAAGGTTGGCTAGCCTCTCTGCTGTCGTTAGCTAGATGGATCACTGCCACTATCAAATTTGCCTATGTTCAATCGGCTAGGCTAATCTGTTAGTGGTATTCCTTATGCTGCAACATTGCCACCCATTCCATGACCCAGGGAAGGTTCTTAAAAAAAAAAAAATAAAAAAAAAAAATGTGATCATACTCCAGCCTTCAAAGCAAGAGAAGTACTACTGTGCAATTATTCTTACATCTAAAATAAGGACAGAAAGTGCATCCAGATAAAGAATGTGCAGGTATCTATACACTCAAAATAATAAATTCTGCTGGGAATTAAACACATCATACAAACAAAAGCATTTCATCCTGTGTACTACTGTCCATTTATAAGATTACTAACTAAGATTAATATCTAGCATATTTATAAGACGTTATATACAAAGACCTCAACACACCCACACACAAATTTGTTCACCATATTTTGTAATTTAAATTAAAACATAAACACTTTATGAAGAGATTTGGAATTGGTCCCAGGTTTTTAATCTATGTACTGCTCCTGCCAGATTTAGTATTAATGGCCACATTACTTCACTCTTCAACCTGGTCAGGGGTACGGGACAAGGGTGTCCCCTCTCCACAGCCCTGTTTGCCATTGCTATCGAATCCTTGGTGTGCCTGATCCAGGCGCATCCTGGGATATGTGGCCTCAAGGCGGGGTTGACAAGCTTGCGATTTATGCAGACACAATGCTTCTGTTTCTGGGGGACTCAGACGTGTCCCTCACCACGTTGCTACAGCTTGTGGATGAGTTTGGTGGATTCTTTTGCCTGAATATTGACTAGTCCAAATCCAGCATTTTCTTTTTGCAGGGGACTCCCCTTGGCTACTATGTTGCTACATTTGAAAGTACAGGCTCCACTCCCTGCAGCGCACACATTAAAATACATTTTTATTTTAATAAATTATATTTTTCTTAAACAATTTTTACGCTGCGCCTAGTGCCGGTGATTTAACCCTTCCTTTGCTGGAGTTAATTTAAAGATGGCTGCCGCACTCAGGGGACCCGGACAAATTGCCAATTTCTTCACTTTAGCCAAGGTCATTATCTCCAGAACATGGATGGCCTGAGAGGGGCCCTTGTGACAGGATGGACCGCCTATGCCACACTGTCTGTTGTTGCTGGGAACCAGCTGGGCTTACTTTGCCACCATTCCCTTTTGTTATCCCAAATGCACCCTCTTGCCATAGTAGGAGGTGCTTACAAAGGCTGCCACCATTGGACTCCTTACCGGCATCCAGAACCGGGTCTCTTCTGGGTAACTGACGCTGCTAGCGTATCTCGTTGCTGGTACTCCTGACCTCTTACTATGGATCAGGGAACCTGTGGATGAATCCCCCCTGGCCTATCACACGGACTAGGGCTGCATGGTGTTTTCAAGAAGGTCTTTGAAGCAAGTGATGTTTCTTTGCTCACACTGGTTGGAGGTACCAATGATCAGGTCAGATGAGTTCAGAAGAACAAGTTTTCAATCAAGCTAGTGCCTTTTATACAGTTCAGACACAGGCTATTTTTAGCATCAGAATATAACCTGCTTACACAAACATGGATTTACATGTATTGCAAAGCCACTAATATTTACACTTAGCTATGAAATTCTTAAAAATCTTGCTGTGATATCCTGGATCTTATTTCAGAGGCAGGATACATACTAGTAAGTCCAAAGGTCTATCTGACATGAATACCTCCTTCAGACAGTCGCCGAATACATATTCCTACAGAACATCAAAAACCCAAAACAAGCCACTTCCCCACATCACAATACACCAAAGGCTTTGTAAACAAATGCTCATTGTATCAGATATATACATCAGACATAATGCATTTCCTCTAGAGAGGCAACAGAAAAAACACATTTTCTACCCTGGTCTTAGAAATAACGATTTCCTATCTCAAAATATACACAATATTAAAAATAAGTGCATTGGCAATTTATATAAATAAGTGCCCCTCGCTATTTCCTTTAAATAAATTCATATTATTATTATTATTATCATTGACTTATAAGGCGCCACCAAATGTCCGCAGCGCCGTACATTACATATACAGAAAACAGAACCAAGACACAACATTATACAAAAATATATACAAACACAGGTGACAAGATAAAGCAAACCAGGGTTAACTCTGGAACAGATAGTGAAAGGGATGGTAGAAATCAACGAGAAGAAGGCCAAAGTTTAAGGAAAACAGGGCTAGCGAAGCAGGCCAAGCGGGCAGCAGCATTGAGGATAGACTTAAGAGGGTCAAGGCGAGAATCGGGTAGGCCAGAGAGAAGTAGGTTACAGTAGTCTGTCAGGCGCCGCCCCGCACTCTTACCTAGTGCCGGGACGGACGCCTTCTCGATGGGCACTCGTCCCGTTGACGTCACTTCCGGCACCACCGCAGGTTCGGGCTCATGCGCCCGAACATCGCGTCTCATTGCTAGGCAACGAGGACGCACAGCAGCAGTTCCTGTCGGCGGTCAGATCAGCTGACCGCCGACCTCCACTCCACCAATGGTTAGGGACTCAGCACTATTTAAACCAGACTCTGGCATCCCTGGGGTGCCAGAGTATCTAGTCTAATAGCTTGTCTCTAGGCTTCCCTGTGTTAGTGCATACCTGTTACCTGCTTTTCCCGGATTTGACCTTTTGCCTGTTTTGACTACTCTTCGTATTCCCCTTGGTTCCTGTTTGTTATCCTGGTTTGACCCTTGGCTTCCTGACGATTCTTCTGCCTCATCCTTCTGTACTTCGCTGCCTGCACGGATTTGACCCCGGACTGTTTACTACATTTTGTTCACGTTACCTCGCTGGTGGCTACCTGGGAGAACCGCGACTGGCACGTCTCAGCCGCTAAGTCCAAAACTCCTTGCGGGGTTCCCTGGTGAAGACCTGGGGCGTGGTTAGACTCCGCGCCTCCTTGCGTAGCAGTGCCAATACTAGCAGGTAAGGCCTTCCAAATTATCTAATTCGCGACATAGTCAAGACGAGAGTTAACAAGCGAGTGAACAAGGGTTTTCGTAGCTTCCGTGGTGAGAAAGGGACGTAACTTAGATATATTTTGAAGGTGGAAGTAGCAGGATTTTAAGAGGGAGAGAATGTGAGGCTTGAATGAGAGGGAGGATGACCCCAAGGCACCGAACTTGGGGGACAGAAATGAGGGTAGTGTTATTAACTGAAATAGAGAGGGGGATAGGTGGGAGAGTCCTGGCAGGGTGGAAGACTATAAGCTCAGCTTTGGAAATATTGAGTTTAAGGAAGCGTTGGGACATCCAAGATGAGATGGCCTAGAGACAGGAGGAGACAAGAGACAGAAGGACTTGACTGTATATGTTATCCAGTCACAGCCTTTTTTTCCAGCTTGGTTATTCTGGTCAATGAGGCTGTGTGGCATGAAAGCTTTACTTATCAGTCTCATAATACTATGCTACATACTTTAAGGTTTGATTTAGATGGACAAAATCGACATCCAGTATGGTCGCTGGTGGCCGAATTAAACTCAATTCAGTGTTGTCTCCATTATATTTTGCAAGCCGGGTGGCATGAAGAAGCAGCTAGGTGGGGACAGTTATAATACTTTGCAAAAATGTTGGAGACTATTGCTCACACCAGCTAGGATTGGTCAGACCAGGGGTCAGTGATCTAACACACACTACTGGCTGTAGTGCTCACATAGTGCCTGTTATAATAGGAGAAACAATGGTTAATTCTATTATAATAGGACTCTTTTGGCCTTCGATAGCCGGGTGGTAAGTAAAAACAGCTGGGTGAAGTACTCTGCAAATAATCGCTGGGGAGAATACTGCGAATGAGAACCTCTCCTTTTCATTCCTACGTCATAATAGATGTACTCCCAATTGGGCCTGGTATACTCTCATACCTTATGTTCGCTTGTGCTGGGCACTCTACTGTGCCCAGACTGGGTCACTGTACCGGTTGGCAACTGGTTATATAAGATTAAGTTGTGTTAATTTGCACTCATCGTACTATACTATTGTCACACTAGCCGTGAGATTAGAACCACCCTCTGGTATTGGCGCAGCTAGTTCGAGAGGCGCGGAGTCTAAACGTGCCCCTGGTCTTCACCAGGGACCCCCGCAAGGAGGTTTGGAAGTTGCGGCAGAAACGGGCAGGTTGCGGCACTCCCAGGTGGCCACCAGAGAGGTGGAGAGGTAAAGTGAAGTCGTACTATCTGGGTCAGAACCGTGCAGGAAGATAAGTATCGAGTGAGCAGTCAGAGTCAGGAAGTACCGAGGTCAAACCAGGAGATCCAAAATATACCAGGAGGAGATTCCAGGGGCAGAGTCAGGAAAGCAGAGTCAAAAGACGATCAGGATGCAGGAAAGCAGTAGAAGTGCTGGAGCAAAGGAGGACCTTGATACTCTGGCAGCAGAATAGAGCCAGAGCCTCCTTTAAATAGAGAGAGAGTCTCTCATTGGTGGCAGCGAGATCAGCGGTCAGAATCAGCTGACCACCGACAGGAAGCAGAGAAGAGCGTCCTGTTGCCTAGCAACAAGGACGCAGAGAGCCCATGCATGCGCCGGCAAACGCCGGGCGTAGACGCTTCCCATTGCTAGGCGTAGAATGGATAGCATGTTTATTTTTTTGTACTGTGCAAAAAACTTCTTAATAAAATTATTTGATTTACAAAAAAATAAAAGTGTATATACTTCATTTGACATTGAAAATTAAAGCCATCCATTTAATATTATTGTACTTCATTCCATATATTAAGCTATTCTAAATGTAATACCAAACACCCTAAAATTATGAAGAACCTGCTGGGTATCTGCAATTAGTGTATTTCATATTTGCCAACTCTCCCAGAATGTCCGGGAGACTCCCGAAATTCGGGCCAGTCTCACGGACTCCCGGGAGAGCTGGCAAATCTCCCGCACCTGGCACCCCAAAATGATGCGATTCGCGGGGAATTGCGTCATTTTAGCCCCTCCCCTGCTACAAACCGGCATTTCCGTTGTGGGGGCGGGGCCAATATGATACAATTGGGCCCCGCCCTCCAGACACGCCCTTCTCCCGGAAAAAGGAAGTAGAAAGTAGGTAAGTATGGTGTATTTTATATACAGATTAGAAACCTGAACTCTCCAGTTGACTGCTTCATGGGGCCTGTTATTAATGTCACCCACATCGCAGTGAGAAGTAAATTTCTTATAACTTTTAATCTCTGAGATAAGTGACAATACAATTTGATATTTAATGAAGAGAGAATATTTAGAATAAAAAAAGTTTGACATTATAACCCCGATTAAGTAAACATATGATGAGTATTGTAGTGCATAAAATAACTACAATGTGTGAGTTGCTTAAATTCATTCAGCAGCAAAGTGTCATTGGAAATTATTTTAAAATGTTGGTTAGTTATGAACTAGCTAACCAAATGGAAGCAAAGATTCATGTTATTGGACTTGTGAAAACTGTTATATGAATGTCTACATATTCTACTCCACGCTAAATCTGGTATTCATATTGTGGCTGGATCACTTATAAATAGCTTATTTGTGGCTGGATCATGTAGAAATAATTTATTGTTGAAATGTATTTTAATCAGAGGTGCAGGCACCAATGTATAATTGCAAATGCACTTATTGTGTTACATTGGGGTGTGTTTTGTATAGGAAATGCATTCTTTCCTGAGGTATTTATTTGTAATGTACTATGCCAGGGGGAGGGAATATGTACCGTATATACTCGTGTATAAGTCGAGTTTTTCAGCACATTTTTGCATGCTGAAAAAGCCCCCTCGGCTTATACACGGGTGAACTAACCTGGTGTCCGGTCCCTGAGCTCTTATCTTCCGCAGTGGAACGCATGTGCGTTCCACTGACAGGAAGTTGTGCATTTGGAACGCAAATGCCGAGCTTCCTGTCAGTGGAACGTTCCACTGCGGGGTAAGTAAAAGGCTGAATCAATCTCTCTGTCTCTCGGTCTCTCTGTCTCTCTCTCTCCTTGTAAATTATATTTGTTGCACTGGTCAGGAAACAGTGTAACTTTATATTAAGTTGGTGCACATCATAAAGTAGGGCAGCTAATAGGTCCATGAAAATATTGTGCCAAATTTACAGCACTGGTACAGTAAAAGGTTAAAGTGAGGACTATTTGTAAGCCATCACATCTCCATTAAAATATATGGAAGACATGTAGTACATGTTAATTTAAGATAAATAGACTAATGCAAACAAGACCATTCACAATTATCCTTGGAATGCCTGGTTTTCGTGAGTGTTGATAAAACGAGAATAAATGGCACATAAACATTTAAAGTCCTCTAATCTGGACTTTAATAGACCTACAAAAGATCTGGTGAGCATATGCTGGCATTTTTGTTGCTGTGGTGTTATTTTCTGAAACTGAAAGGAAAATATGTAAAATGTGTAGTTGTCATTTTGTTGACTAGGATTCTCAGCCCAGGCACATCCTACTTTTAATGTAACTGTGTTGTGTTTTCCTATAAAGGAATGTAGCACATTTTGACTGAGGTGTAACGGTCAATACAGATCATTTTGTAGGCTTGTCCTTATAGAGCCACTATCTGGTCACCCACTGAAGGAAACCGTCCAGAGACAGGAAAGATGTTATAAAACGAATGAAGACAGAGAGACACATAGTATTGCTTAAATTATCTTTGATTTTTTTATGTTCGGTTGTACCCAATGATTTTATAATCATTTAGGAATGTTCCTTGTCATGCACTGTTATTTATGCTTTTGCTAAAAATTAATCCCTATAGAAATGTTTGAGTTATGAAATCATTTTTTAAGACTGTGATTATCCTTAGTGTTTAAAACTCTGACTGAAATTACAGTAATTAAACAGAAGTGAGCTTTTTTTTAAAAAAAAAAAAAAAAAAAAAAATTACCAGTAGCTGCTGCATTTCCCACCCTAGGCTTATACTCGAGTCAATAAGTTTTCCCAGTTTTTGGTGGTAAAATTAGGTGCCTCGGCTTATACTAGAGTATATACGGTATGCTGTGACTGTTTGAAGAAAGGACTCCATGTTAATCTCATGTTAATTAGACCTTTTGATGTGTTGGTGTCCAACACACCTGAAGGCACAGGAAGGTTTAAGTAGACTTGCTGTTAGTTTTTCTCTGTCCCTAAAGCAGGATGCAGGAAATTACAGCAAGGTTTATTAACTCACAGTTTGTCCTTTGAATGTTTAATTGTGTTAGATGCAAGATTATATTACATCCTGAGATCTGAATGAAATATTGCAGTCTATGCAGAGTATTCTAATCAGGAGGCTGGCTTATCCCCTGCCAAGATTAGTCTCTAAAACTGTATAAAAAGAGAGCCCTTGTACACCGGAATGTATCATTCTTATATTATCTATACTTCTGGAAAGATCACCAGTACCACAGATGGCGTGTGAACTGTCCTTGTTAGGACTACTTGAGCTTAATAAACCAACTTTTGCTTCAAAGACCTGCTTGAATACTTCTCCATGCTGAAATTCCCGTGACCTACAGATTAGACCCAACTCTAATCCGTTCCCAAATGTTCTGAGGTTTGGACCCAGCTTTCCGGTACCACCGCTCTGCCCGCTACCCAGCAGCTCTGGCCAGTGTGATAGGCCAGGGGGGTATCTATCCACAACAACCCTGATCCATAGTAAGAGGTCAGGGGTGTCAGCCCAGGTACACCAGCAAGGGGGTACAATTACCAAGATGGAACCAGGTTCTGGATGCCGTTAAGGAGTCCAGCATTTGTAAGCACCTCCTACTGCGGTTAGAGGGCACATTTGGGATAAAGAAAGGGAATGGTGGCAAAGTAAGCCCAGTTGGTTTCCAGCAGCAACAGACAAGGTGGCATAGGCAGTCCATCCTGTCACAAATATGGTAATGCTGCAAACCTGGTAACAAAAACGATTTTATCTTCAGTTTATACTGATGTAGAATTAGTTTATGTTTTAATTCAATTTTACACATTTTCCTAATGAAAAAAATAGGAAGGCGTTTATTACTTTAAAATGAATACGTTAAAGGTCACTAAGGGAGAAATAAACTAAAAGTGAGTGACTAGATTTCCACCTTGTGCTGTAACTCCTTATTCCAACCGTACCACTACACCACTTGTAGCTGCACAACAATGCATAACTTAAGGTATTGTCGCACTAGTATATTGTACAGGGACTGTTCACTCTTAAATATAATATCACAATTTGTATTAATTATTTTTTTATTTTTGTAGGTGATTTGAATACTTTTCAGGATGAATCCGGTAGAGGTGCTATCAGCCAGCCATAATTAAAATCAAATAGAAGAGAGAGCAAAAGAAGCTGGATCTAGATCTGGTTCACAAAACACAATCCTTACTCAAATATATTAAACAAGTTAACCCGTGCATGAAACTCATGCATTCTAGTCAAATCAAGCTACTTAAGGTCTTAAAAAGGTTCTTGTCATGCATTTGGACCTAGCCCAGGCCTCCTCAAGGGAAGAGCGTTACTGCCCGACGCAAGCGGCCTTTTTAATGTGTGTTCATGAGGTAAAATTACCTCACGAAAATGAGTTTGACCCCTCAACTCGTAAATTTAGCCTTTACTACCCCCTCCCACTGGGGGAAGGGGGGATGATGGAAGTTAACTGACTTGACTATTCTAATTTTTTTGTCAAATAATGTCAGTATACCAAATTTCAGGTCAATTGGATGAGCCCTTTCTGAGAAAATAGTTTTTTCCACACACACACACACTAACGCACGCCTCTACACATGTGTGTTCATGAGGTAAAATTACCTCACGAAAATGAGTTTGAGCCCTACCAAATTTCAGCCTTTTTTGAATTTTTTTTCCCACGCACACTAAGAATTTAGTAGGTCAGTGTATAACTCTGCCCAGCAGGTGGCGCTGCAACTTGTTTTTTTTTCACACACACACACACAGAGAGACAGACGCCACTAAGCATTTATATATTAGATAGTGTTTTACATGTATCTCAGAATTCATGTTAAAATATAACTTATTGTCATTAATAAAATATTTATAATCTAAAAGCAGGGACATTTATAGGTGAATAAAAGTGCTTTTAAAAAAATGTGTGTAACCCTCAATCTTATATATTCTCATATAGTTTATTGGGAAATAAAGGGTTAGAATATTTCTATTATATGATGTGTACCGTTTTTATTCTTAATTTAGCCTGAAACTCCTGCTGTAAGTAATTGCAAAAATGGTCAATTAAAGACAGACCAGCCTCCTAAAATCCCAGCCTTCTAAAATCTTTTATGTAATCTCTTCCCTCTACTGGATCTCTATAAGGCAGTGCAAGGTTATTTCCCCTAATAATTCAGCCAGAGTTAGATGCTGATTAATCTATCTCCGACTTGCTGCATGAGTGACGGGGATGAGTTGCTCTCTTTCTATACAAATTCTGACTTGATTGGGCAATATAAATATATTATCAGTCAATTCTCTCTGGCAGGATATAATTCTAGGTTCTAAATGACATATAGTTTTAAAATTAGTAAAGATTAGTCACACAAAGCTAAAGGCAGACTCCAGTTTCTCTGTTGTAGCTTCTTCCAGGTAAAGACAACATTTTTTTTAAATCCCTTTTATTCACTTATCACTTTGCTGCTTTTAGATTAGAAATATTTTATTAATGACAACTAATACAAGTTATATTTTAACATGAGCTCTGAGTTACATGTAAAACACTAATTAATATATTTGAGTAAGGACTGTTTTGTGCACAAGATCGAGATCCAGCTTCTTTCACTCTTTCTCTTCTGTTTGAAGCTGCACAGCAATGCCAGTCTGTAATGGCTGCTTTATTTTTGGCTGCTGCCTTACGATAGTCATACGCACCTTACCTACCAAAACACCTACAATTGTTATTCTGCTTCCTTATGTATCAAGTGTTAGATTATAAGGTAATTTGGCCTGGGTTATATTTTACTTCTGTTTCATGTCCTTGTATGTAATTTGCATTATGATGCCCTCCATGTATAATAATATATAAGCTTTTTACAAATAACCAATAATAACCCACACTTGGTATGTCCTTTTCTTTTTATAGCTTGTGTTTCTTGTGCGAGACAAATATTTTCAACAGAATCTCAGCAGCTTTTCAACTTTCCTAAAAGGTCTCTGGGGCAACCCAGCCCTTTCACTCATGCACATCTCCTGAGACCAGGTAAATGACCTAAGTAATAAAATATATGTTGTTATGCTGGAGCTAACCAATGAATGATTATTTGATTTTATTTAGCTCCATCCCTTTCCATTGCTTTTTCCAGTCATCTTGTTCCATTTGCAAATCAACACATTGGGTAATCCTTCAGTAACATACCATAACGCTAGTAAAACATTAGTAGCAAATTTTGTTTCTGTTTGACATGAATTTTCATGTTTTTTGTTTTTAAACCAAACAAGTTTTTTGCTTTTGCGAGAACAAGCCACAAATTTAAACCCACTTAACATGTGTCATACAGTCAAATACTGTACAAGCAGGAAGAATTCCAATATATCTGAGGGCGGGGCGACGGAGCACAATTTGGCCCTCTTTGCAGACGACCTGCTGGCGACGATTACCAACTCCTTGATCTCTCTACCTAACTTAATGCTTGCATTTGAAAGATTTGGTCCAATTTTATTAATTACACCAAATCTGTAGCTCTAAACCTCTCCATCCCACCGCTCATTGTAGAGGGCCTTAAATGCTTCTTCTCCTTCACCTGGCACTCTTCTCAAATTAAATACTTAGGGGTGCTGCTGCCGAAAGATCTCTCCACCTTGTACAAAATCAGTTTTGTCCCATTGATCCCCAAACTTCAGACAAACTTTGGCCGCTGACATTCTCAGGGCTTCTCATGGCTAGGGAGGATATATGTAATCAAAATGATCATTCTTCCAAAGATTCTATACCTTCTGCAAACCCTACCGATAAATATTCTCCCTAGGTTTTTCCTAGATCTACAAATATTAGCACGCAGATTTGTTTGGGTGGGTAAACCCTCCCAGGTTTCACCATGACATTTTGTATAGGTGGAAGACAGGGGGGCCTTCAGCTCCCCCACTTTATTAAGGAGTGTAGCCTGATAATATTTAGCAAAGTCATGGAGTGGACTAGAGCGGCACCTTCTAAGCAGTGGATTCATATTGCGGGACAGGCGATGGATGCCTCCACAGCCATACTCCCCTGGTTGCCCAAGTTCGCTCATACCCTACGTCCCACTATTGGGCCCAATGCTGGGTCAGGCTCCGAACCTTGACATTTATTTCATCCCCATTATCACCCCATGGCCCCCTGACTTTATACTTGGACTCACTCCAGGGGCCTTTAGAACTTGGTCCACAGACAAGACACTCAGGCTAGTGGACGAGTGCGTATCTTCACTCTTTTGCAGGACAACCTAGGCTTGTCTGCTTGAGAGTTTTGACTATACTTGCAGGTTAGACACTATTTAAAATCAAGAGATGTTATGGAAGGTGCAGGAACCTGACTAGCTTCGAGGAGTTGTGCTGCGTCTCCCCTGAACCAAAACATACCATCTCAACGATTTACCAACTGCTCATTGTTAACCTATACCCCAAGTTGCCTGGGTATGCCAGTGCCTGGGATAGAGAGTTGGTGAACAAACTTATGAACAATTTTAGGCCACAGCTTTCCAATATATTATGGAGAGCTCCTCTAGCCTGTGGTGGAGACGCGATACAAGGTTCTTTCTCGCTGGTACAAATGCCCCTCCCAGCTTAGCAAAATGCACCCAGGATCGTGCTGGAAATGTGGCTCTGGGCCAGGAACCGCCTTCCATATATGGTGGCCATGCCCTGTGATAGTGTCATTTTGGCGTACGGTAAAAACTTACAGAGAAAGTATGTGTGATGAGTTTCTGATTGTGTTTGTAAATTTTAAGAATTGAGCGAGGAAGCAGGGAATAGGAGAGAGATGAATAGAGAGAGATCTGAGTGATATTGAAAATTATTTGATGGATATTGTGACAGAATGGACCGCCTATGACAACCTGTCTGTTGTTGCTGGGAAGCGGTTGGACTTACTTTGCCACCGTTCCCTTTCATTATCCCAAATGCGCCCTCTTGCTACAGTAGGAGGGGCTTTCTCGTGCTGCCACCACTGGACTCCTTCCGGGCATCCGGAACCAGGTTTCTTCGGGGTGACTGAAGCTGCTAGCGTACCCTGTTACTGGTGTACCAGGGCTAGTACCCCTCACCTCCGCCTATAGATCAGGGTTGCTGTAGATGGATCCCCCCCTGGCCTATCACACTGACCTGAGCTGCTAGGTAGCGAGCAAAGCGGTGGTACTGGGTGCTGGGTCCAAACCACAGAACAGCCGGGAACAGATTACAGTTGAGTCTAATCTGTAGGTCACAGGATAAAGAAGTTTCAAAGCAGGTCTTTGAAGTGAGTTGTGACTGGATCACTTATAAATAACTTATAGTATCAATTTATTGAAGGGAAATAGCGCAGGGTGCATATTTATATAATTGAATAGGCACTTATTTTTTGTATTGTATATATTCTGAGATAGGAAATTGTTATTTCTGAGACCAGGGTAGAAACTGTTTTTTCCTGTTTTCACCTTACTAAAGGATATGCCTTATATTTGGGATGTATTTAGTATGGAAGTGTCATTGTTTAGGATTTGTAAGGTTGCTAGTGGAAACCTCCAATTAGGCATATGTGCAAGGGAGTCTGATAGCAGGAAGTACTAACGAAGTTTTGTGATGAAGTGTCATGCCTGCTCTGGCCAAAGGCCCAGCAGGTGGTCGTTACTGTGTGGCCTCATGTCCAGAGTGAATTTCATAGATGAGCGCAAATTTTGTTAGCTTTGCAATGCATGTAAATTCATGTTTCTGTAAATAGAATATATCCTGCGCTGCGGAATCAGTGGCGCTATATAAATAAATGGTGGTGATGATGATGATCCTGATGCTAAAAATAGCATGTATCTGAAATGTATAAAATGCACTAGCTTGTACATGAAAAGTGTTCTGATTTCAACTTGACCACTGGTACCACTAACCAGTGTGAGCAAATAAACATCTTGCTTCAAAGAACTGTTTGGAAACATCTTCAATATTGCTGTATTCCTGAGATCTACAGATTAGACCCTAAATCTAATCCGTTTGACGGCTGTCTGAGGTTTGGACCCAAGCTTTTCCTGTACCACCGCTCTGCCTGCTACCACAGCTTCCCTGATCCATAGTAAGAGGTCAGTAGTACCAGCCCAGGTACACCAGCAATGAGACACGCTAGCCACATCAGTTACCCAGAAGAAACCCGGTACTGGATGCCGGTAAGGAGTCCAGTGGTGGCAGCTCGTGTAAGACCCTACTACTGTGGCAAGAGGGCGCATTTGGGATAACAAGAGGGAACGGTGGCAAAGTAAGCCCAGCCGGTTCCCAGCAACTGCAGACAGGGTGGCATAGGCGTTCCATCCTGTCACACAAGTGATGTTTATTTGCTCTTACACTGGTGTGACTGAATCACATATAAATAACTTATGGTATGAATTTATTTAAAGGAAATAGCGCGGGGCACTTATTTATATAAATTGCCAATGCACTTATTTTTAATATTGTGTATATTTTGAGATAGGAAATCATTATTTCTGAGACCAGGGTAGAAAATGTGTGTTTTCTATTGAGCCTCTCTAGAGGAAATGCATTATGTCTGATGTATATATCTGATACAATTAGCCTTTGTTTACAAAGCCTTTGGTGTATTGTGATGTGGGGAAGTGACTTGTTTTGGGTTTTTGATGTTCTGTGGGAATGTGTTTTCAGCGACTGTCTGAAGAAGGTATTCATGTCAGATAGACCTTTGGACTTGCTAGTATGTATCCTGCCTCTGAAATAAGATCCAGGATATCACAGCAAGGTTTTTAAAAATTTCATAGCTAAGTGTAAATATTAGTGGCTTTGCAATGCATGTAAATCCATGTTTCTGTAAGCAGGTTATATATATCCTGGTGCTAAAAAATAGCCTGTGTCTGAACTGTATAAAAGGCACTAGCTTGTATTGAAAACTTGTTCTTCTGATTTTCATCTGACCTGATCACTGGTACCTCCAACCAGTGTGAGCAAAGAAACATCACTTGCTTCAAAGACCTGCTTGAAAACATCTTTAGTATTGCTGTTTTCCTGTGACCTGCAGATTAGACCCTAAATCTAATCCTTTCTCCAGCTGTCTCTGAGGTTTGGATCCAAGCTTTCCGGTACCACCGTTCTGCCTGCTACCCATGCAGTCCTGGTCAGTGTGATAGGCCAGGGGGGATCCATCCACAGCTTCCCTGATCCATAGTAAGAGGTCAGGAGTACCAGCCCAGGTACACCAGCAATGAGACACGCTAGCAGCGTCAGTTACTCAGAAGAAACCCAGTACTGGATGCCGACAAGGCCAGTGGTGGCAGCTCGTGTAAGACCCTCCTACTGCGGCAAGAGGACGCATTTGGGATAGCAAAATGGAACGGTGGCAAAGTAAGCCCAGCCGGTTCCCAGCAACTGCAGACAGGGTGGCATAGGCGGTCCATCCTGTCACAACTGATTAAAGGTACCAGTGATCAGGTTAGATGAAAGAAGAACAACTTTTTTTTTTAAATCAGGTAAAATTTTATTGCATTTTTTCCTTTAAACAACAAAAAAAAAAAAAAACCCAACACAGTAGGTTATCCCCCCAACTATACCCCATACAGTGATACAAGTATTGTCAAGTATATGTACACCATGCAGTTAGGAAAAGCAAAAAACATTGACATTCGCATTTCCAAGTAAAGATATATACCTTTTTCCAAGATATAGTGAAATAATGGTACAGCTTTGGCAATACAAGATACAATCGTTGATCTTAATAACATAATAGGCGGCTGGATGTCTGCCCCAAGCTTCAATCAGGAGAGTTCCACTTCTCTCAATCCCTCCGTGACATACGGGGATATCCTTCATCTATACCATATTCTTTCATATTTATCCACCAAATTCCTGCTGGTATACATGAACCTTTCATGCCCGACTGTATCGTTAACAAGGTCAATCCAGCTATTCAATGTCGGACCTTCTGGTGCCATCCATTTCCTAGCTATCACTACCTTTGCCAGCATGAGTAACGTATTGATAAGCAATCTAATGAGTCTACGAGTTTTTTTGTTCAGGCCTAAACCGAATATACAGAGCCTTGGAGTCAGGGCATTCACTCCCACCTCCAATCTTTTAATACAGTCCTCCACCTTTCCCCAAAAGGATGAAACCAGCGGACATTCCCAGAGCATATGCCAGAAGCCCCTCTCCTCGCTCCTACATTTGGGACACAACACTTTCTGGCCGCCACTGAACTTAGAATCCCTGCAATCTGTGTTTAAGTATGTTCATCCATGCTGCTACTACTGCTCTGATCATTATTCTGTGAATTTCATCCCTGCAATCTGTGTTTAAGTATGTTCATCCATGCTGCTACTACTGCTCTGATCATTATTCTGTGAATTTCATCCCTGCAATCTGTGTTTAAGTATGTTCATCCATGCTGCTACTACTGCTCTGATCATTATTCTGTGAATTTCATCCCTGCAATCTGTGTTTAAGTATGTTCATCCATGCTGCTACTACTGCTCTGATCATTATTCTGTGAATTTCATCCCTGCAATCTGTGTTTAAGTATGTTCATCCATGCTGCTACTACTGCTCTGATCATTATTCTGTGAATTTCATCCCTGCAATCTGTGTTTAAGTATGTTCATCCATGCTGCTACTACTGCTCTGATCATTATTCTGTGAATTTCATCCCTGCAATCTGTGTTTAAGTATGTTCATCCATGCTGCTACTACTGCTCTGATCATTATTCTGTGAATTTCATCCCTGCAATCTGTGTTTAAGTATGTTCATCCATGCTGCTACTACTGCTCTGATCATTATTCTGTGAATTTCATCCCTGCAATCTGTGTTTAAGTATGTTCATCCATGCTGCTACTACTGCTCTGATCATTATTCTGTGAATTTCATCCCTGCAATCTGTGTTTAAGTATGTTCATCCATGCTGCTACTACTGCTCTGATCATTATTCTGTGAATTTCATCCCTGCAATCTGTGTTTAAGTATGTTCATCCATGCTGCTACTACTGCTCTGATCATTATTCTGTGAATTTCATCCCTGCAATCTGTGTTTAAGTATGTTATAGGAAACTGTTATCTGTTTAAACTTAGGTTGGCACAGTCTTTTATTGCTGCCTAATTTATGATAGGTATCTGGCCTCTATCCTTTCCCACAAATGTTTTCTTTTCCTTTGATTAGCTGACCAATTAGCACATCTGTAGTGTATTCCTAAATTAGACTGACTACATCTTAGCTTCATTCTATGGGGAGACGTATGTGGGGTTAGACGTGTGTGATTTCTGCACTAAGTGGGATTTTCTCACAAAGTGGACGAAAATGCACAGTTAGACAACACAGTTGGACAAACATTGGACTACATTTGACTTGATTTAACTCCCATCAATAAGCAACATCTGCCACAGCCTATTTCAGCACTACTTGTCTATTTATATGGAATACTGCTAAGAGGTAATTCTTAAAATACCCTTGCTTTTTGCTTTTACCCCTTTTATCACAATGTTTCACAAATTGCTTTTCTTAGTCTCATTTCATGGCATGATCTTTAGGACTGTGTCATCTTTCACCCCTCCACCAACACACAAATTTGTTCATATTGCACCTGCATTACTCCACTCACCTCTATTTAACACCCATGAACTGTTGTCCTATTTATTATCTCTAACAAGTACAGCCTCCACCTGTCGCCAGAAAATAAAAGGCCACACATCTTACAATCCCCTTGCCTATCTTTCGCTCACTCTGCTTCTATTAGCTGGTGATATATCACCTAATCCAGGTCCCCCACACTCCTCACACACACATACATCAGAACACTACCGTTCTATAGCAAACCTCAAACACATCACCTGTCTCCCCTCTCTTCCCAAGTCCTTTAAATGTGCCCTTTGGAATGCACGCTCTGTTTGTAACAAACTTACCTCCGTTCATGATCTCTTCCTCTCAAAAAACCTCAACCTTCTGGCAATAACAGAAACATGGCTTATGCAATCAGACACTGCCTCACCTGCAGCACTTTCACATGGTGGCCTCCATCTCACCCACACCTCCAGACCTGAAGGCAGACAAGGAGGTGGGGTTGGACTACTTCTCTCCCCACAGTGCACATACACAGTTCTACCAAATGTCCCATCACTCACGTTCACATCTTTTGAAGTACATGCTATTCGCATTTTTAATCCATTCTCCCTACGTGTTGCGGTGATCTATCGTCCCCCTGGAGCACACCAACAATTTATTGAGGATTTCTCTGCATGGCTCCCTCACTTCTTATCTTCAGACATCCCCACCATCATCATGGGTGACTTCAACATCCCCATTGATAACCCACCTTCCAAAGCTGCTTCCAAACTACTCTCTCTAACATCCTCACTTGACCTCTCCCAGTGGATTGAATCATCTACTCATAAGGATGGCCACTGCCTTGATCTTGTTTTCTCTAGACTATGCTCAGTTTCTAATTTTATTAATACACCCTTCCCCCTCTCGGATCATCACCTTATCAGCTACACTCTCACCCCCACTGCTCTAACCTCTCTACTGTCTGACTCAACCAAGCCTCCTCATACTCGTAGAAATCTTAATTCTATTAATCTTCAACAATTTTCCACCTCTCTCCAACACCTTCTCTCCCCTATCTCTACATTCTCATCCCCTGAGATGGCAGTACCTCATTTTCACCTAACCTTAGCAACGGCCCTTGATCAAGTGGCTCCAGCGACACTTCATACTACACGTCGACTTCGATGTCAACCGTGGCACACCAAAGCAACACGAAATCTTCAAAAACTGTCCCGTAAAGCAGAACGTCACTGGCGTAAATCTCGAAGCTCTAATGACTTCTTCACATATACTTCTGTCTACCACTCCTATCGAAATGCTCTGGACACTGCAAAACAAACATACTTTCAATCTCTTATCTATGCTCAGGCTTCTAACCCCAAACGCCTTTTCAATACATTTAATCATCTTCTCAATCCTCCCACCCCGAACCCTCCATCTACTATCAGTGCTCAGGATCTTGCTTCCTACTTCAAGGACAAGATTGACAAGATCAGACTAGAAATGGTATCCTCTTCCTCAACAAGCCATCAGCTCATTTCCTTCCCACTACCCTCTGACACCCTTTCTTCATTTGACCCCACAAATGAAGAGGAAATTTCTACGCTCTTCTTATCTTCCTACTCTACCTCCTGTCCTCTTGATCCTATTCCCTCGCAAATTGGTAGATCCCTGTCTTCTGTGCTCATTTCACCTCTAACTCAAATCTGTAATCTCTCACTCTCTACTGGCATCTTTCCATCACTATACAAGCATGCAGTGATTACTCCTATTCTAAAAAAACAAAACTCCGACCCAAACTCTCTCTCAAATTACCGTCCCATCTCTCAGCTCCCTTGCCCCTCCAAGCTTCTAGAGAGACTTGCCTACACTCGCCTCACACGCTTTCTTTCCGCAAACAACCTGTTGGATCCTCTTCAGTCTGGCTTTCGTTCTCAACACTCCACAGAGACTGCGCTGACCAAGGTTGTTAATGATCTGATCACTGCTAAGACTGAACGCCATTACTCTCTCCTAATTCTCCTTGATCTCTCGGCTGCATTTGACACCGTTGACCACTCTCTTCTCATACAAACACTGCAATCCCTAGGTCTTCAAGACACAGTTCTATCCTGGTTCTCATCTTACCTCTCTAATCGCTCTTTCACTGTTAATTTCTCTGGAGCCACCTCTGCTCCGCTTCCCCTATCAGTTGGAGTACCACAAGGCTCGGTGCTAGGTCCTCTGCTGTTCTCTATCTATACCGCTTCTCTTGGAAATCTAATAAGTTCCTTTGGCTTTCAGTATCATCTCTATGCGGATGATACCCAAATCTATCTATCCTCTCCTGATATCTCGACATCTGTGTTGTCCCGTGTAACTGACTGTCTTTCTGCCATTTCATCTTGGATGGCCTCTCGTCAACTCAAACTTAATCTTTCTAAAACAGAGTTAATAATATTCCCACCCGCCAACAAGAGCATACCTGACATTTCTATCTCTGTTGATAACATGACCATAAATCCCACCCCACAAGCTCGCTGCCTAGGTGTAATCCTTGATTCACGCCTATCCTTTGTTCCCCACATTGACTCTATATCTAAATCATGTTACATACATCTAAAGAACATTTCCAGAATCCGCACATATCTCACACAAGACACTGCTAAAACCTTAATTCATGCACTAATCATCTCCCGCATTGACTATTGCAATTCCCTCCTTACTGGTCTTCCCAAAAACAGACTCAAACCCCTAAAATCTATTTTACATGCTTCGGCAAGACTGATTTTCCTTGCAAATAGCTATTCCTCTGTTGAATCACTCTGTATGTCTCTACACTGGCTGCCTGTCTTCTACCGAATCCAATATAAAATACTTTTACTAACCTACAAGGCCATCAACAAAGCTGCACCAACATACATCTCCTCTCTTGTCTCAAAATATCTCCCAACTCGGCAACTCCGTTCTGCAAAAGATCTGCGTCTCTCATCCACCCTCATTACATCCTCCCATTCCCGGTTACAGGACTTTTTTCGGGCTGCACCCACTCTATGGAACTCTCTCCCTCGCACAATAAGACTCTCCTCTGTTCTACAAACTTTCAAGCGTTCTCTGAAAACCTACCTATTCAGACAAGCTTATAATATTCCTCAACCACCATCTTAACCTCACTACCTTTAGCCTGTTACACAATTTCACACAAGACAACTACCCCCGGAATAACATTGTTGTGTGACAGGATCATTTAGCTTATGAGTCACCCTACCTTTGCAGTCTGGCTGGGCCAAGATGCAAAATGTATACTTAACCTCATGTGTCAATCTCCCATTGTCCCATAGATTGTAAGCTTGCGAGCAGGGCCTTCTCACCTCTTTGTCTGTTTTACCCAGTTTGTTTATTAGTTTATTACGTTTGTCCCCAATTGTAAAGCGCTACGGAATATGTTGGCGCTATATAAATAAATGATGATGATGATGAGGGGTGAGGTATGCTCTGTGTAGCAGAAAAAATTGAACTTGGCGAAATCTAACTGATGCGGTGACCTCCTTTGGGCTACATAACACCATACCCCATGCCTTATCACTGAAACGCCCCAGATCTCCCTCCCACCTGCATCGCAGCTCCGGCAAGCCCCCTTCGCCAGATCCTTCCACCAAAATTGAATACATATAGGAGATTTGCCGCCTCTGGCCCAACCTTGACAGTTGCACCCTTAAGGAATCTGCGTTAAAGCTCTGAGTAGCTTCCCGAAACTGCGAGGCCAGAGCATGTCTTAATTGCAAATATCTATAAAAGTAACCCCTAGGTAGTTCATGTAGTGTCTGAAGTTGCTCAAATGAATATAATATACCATTCTCATACAATTGTCCAATGTGTGTTATATTGTAGTTTCGCCAAGCTCCAGCCCCCTCCATCTTAGTCAGCTCTCCAAAATCCAAATTGTCCCATAGTGGAGTGCATGGATCCAGATCCATTCCACCTCCAATCTGGGAGGATAATCTCCAAACCTTTATGGCCTGTGTTAATAAAGGGGGGTCCCTCCCAACTTTTCTTCCGGCCAGAAGAAACTGCACACGTGTATGACTAGATCCTGTCTCAGAAACCAAAAAATCATGCAAGTCTAGACCCAGCCTTGACCTAAACCAAACTTCAATATGTGCTAACTGGGTGGCAAAATAATAAAGCCGTAGATTCGGCAAAGCCAAGCCCCCCGATCCTCGAGAACGATATAAGGTAGTGAGTTTAACTTTTGCCCTCCTGCCTGCCCATATCAAAGAAGCCATAAGACGTTCTATGTAACGGAATGTACTATGGGGGATATAGACCGGCGACTGCTGCAAAACATACAGAAACTTTGGTTGAACTATCATTTTGACCAGATTAATTCTACCTGTGACCGACAATGGCAGCTGCTTCCACACCCCAACTCGGCTCCTAAGGTAATCAATCTGAGGCTGGACATTACGCTGAATATATTGACCCATATCACTAGAAATCCAGATACCAAGATATTTAAATACCGGAGTCCATTTAAGAGAAGTCTGCAGAACTTGGCCCGTAGGGCAAGTTCCCCTAATCGGAGTTACACTAGATTTATCCCAGTTAATCAAAAGTCCAGAGTATCTACCGAACACCGAAACCACATGGAGTAGGTTTGGCAACGATTTATTAGGATATGACAAAAAAAGCAGCATATCATCTGCATAAAGGGCAATCTTGTCCGTCCTGCAACCCATCCTTAAACCAGTAATATCTGACTGCATTCTTACCACACATGCCAAAGGCTCTATGGCAAGGGCAAACAGAGCAGGGGACAGGGGATATCCCTGTCTGGTACCTCTGCCCATAACAAACTGGCGGGACACAAAACCATTTACACAGACTCTAGCTGTAGGACAAGAATACAATAATCTAATCCACTGAATAAAAAACGGTCCAAACCCAAATTTCAAAAGCACCGCCCACAGGTACCTCCACTCCACAGAGTCAAAGGCCCTAGCAGCATCCAAGGACACCACCACTGCTTCCTCCTCCGCAGGATGGGGCAGCTGTAAATGACAAAAAAGCCTACGCAGATTTATGGCCGTAGATTTTCCTGGCATAAAACCAGTTTGATCAGGATGCACTATCTCACTAATCACCCGGTTCAACCGCGTCGCCAAAATTTTTGCTAATATCTTAATATCCGTTGCCAGTAACGATATCGGTCTGTATGATTCTGGAAACAAGGGATCCTTTCCCGCTTTAGGGATAAGAACTATAATGGCTTCAGCCATAGACAGAGATACACACCCCTGATCTCTAAAACTTGTAAACATGTCCTTCAGGTGAGGCACAAAAAACCCCAGATGTTTCTTATACAGCTCTATGGGAATCCCATCTATGCCCGGGGCCCTACCATTTGGGAACGATGATATTGCAGCTGCAATCTCCTCATCAGAAATTGACAGTTCCAAACTTTCTCTACCATCTATACTCAGTTCGGGCATGGAAACAGCCGCCAGAAACGTATCTAAATCAGAATCTGAGTACTCCGCTCTAGACGCATAAGCCTCTTTGAAATATGTATAAAAAACATCACTAATCTCTTCAGTCACGGTATGTACAACACCCAAAGTATCAGTAATCCCCGCCACTACAGCCGCCGCCCTTTCAGACCTAGCTAAATAGGCTAAAAACCTACCACACTTATCCGCTTCAAAGTATTGTGTATGCTTAGCAAATAGCAACTTACGCCTTGATTTATCTAGCAAATAGTCCGACCCATCTCTCTGTACTGTTATCCAAACCATCCTATCAGAAGCCGCATGAGAGGAGAGGTATACTTCCTCCAACCGCACAACCTCTTTTTCCAATCTATCGCCTTTCAACCTAGATTCTCTCTTGAAACAGTTGATGCTTCTTATTAAAGAGCCTCTTAAGAACGCCTTAAAGGAATCGCACACGACAGACAGAGTCGCTGTATCCACATTGGTAGCAAAGTACTCTTCCCATTGGGACTCTAAAATATTTCCATCCTGTAATAATGTCAACCAAAAGGGGTTAAGCCTCCAAAATGCTTGACCTCGAGAAACATTAAGTTCAACTGTTAATATCAATGGAGAATGATCTGAAATTCCCCTTGGCAGATATGCAGCACCAGAGACAGCCGGCAACAGTTCCCTTGATACAAGTCCTAGATCAATTCGGGAGAAGGCCTTATATGAAGTGGAGAAACATGAGAAACAAACCTCTGCCGGATGCCTCAGACGCCACACATCCACCAAACCCATTTCTGCCACCAAATCAGCAAACTTCGATCTCTTAGCATGTGTATTGTCCCCCACCTCCCTCCACCTGTCAACATTAGAGTCCAACACATTATTGAAATCCCCACAGCAAATCACCGGAGTATCAGGTGAGAGAGAGACAAATTCACTACATTTTTTTAAGACCTCACCATTATACGGGGGGGGGGGGGGGAACATAGACTGACAGTAACTGCCCCTTACAAAAACATATCTACCTAATTAATGGGTCCAACTCCACCATTTCCAAAATAAAATTTACTTTCTTACGTATAAGGAGAGATACCCCTCTAGAATGACCCGTATGAGTAGCATGGTATGCCCATCCAATCCACGGTTTTTTAAGGGCCAACACCCTGCCTCCCACTAAATGTGTTTCAGTTAGACATATAACATCCGCTTCATACTTTTTTAATTGGGATATGACCAAGGACCGCTTAATTTTATCATTTAGGCCGCGGACATTCCAAGTCAGAATTTTACTAGACCCCCTATTCATCTTCCCAGTCGCCATAACACCAGGGAATACACATGAGACATTTCTGCATAAAAAAGCAACCCTTTCCAGCCCAGGCAGACACCCAGCCACCAGTCAATCACATTTGCATATATCAAAATAGTCAATTTCATCATCTGAAAATATTTGTATAAAAATAAAATACCACACCTGTCACTGCATTGAAAAACCCTACCCCTCCCTGCCCTATTCAAACAACCCACCTCCCCGTATATCCATCCCCAACTTACACATACCTGGATCCCCTTATAACTGTCCCGCATCCCCTTAAACAGCACACACAACTATCTCCACATTCTTATGGAAATACCCGTATGCACAGAACAAAAGGAAAGGGAGATCGCGACCCTTTAAGCAAGGGAAGCCCCCCAGCCCACAAGTTTACCCTAGTACACTTCTAACCCTCCACACCCACCCAGACCCTTAGCACCAATTATAGGATCCAACAATCTCAAACAATATCACTCCATAACTGACATTTTCAAAAGAATCCAGATACCTACAATATTAACCAAAAAAATTTTAGTCATATATAACCAGAAATAAAAGTGATATATAGTGACGGAGCATATTTCAAACATTGTAACTATTAAAGGCACACAGTCTTTAAAGGCATCATCTCAGTTCAGGAAACCAATACATCACCAGGAGTATCTTCAATCTGGACGAAGACCACTAGGAGCTCTCCTATCCAACCAGTGAGTCGCCTCAGACGATGACCCAAAGAACAGGGTAGTTCCATCCGCAATCACCCTCAGTCTTGCATTGAAGAGCATAGCATATGGCAGTTGCATTTCACGAAGACGGCGCTTCACCTGAATAAATTGAGCTCTGCTTTTTAGCACATCCACCGAGAAATCAGGAAATATAGCAACTCTCTGATTTTGAAACATCAATGGGCCCTTAATCCGAGCCAGGCGCAGAATAGCATCCGGATCCTTATAATGCAACATCTTGGCAATAAACGTGCGTGGCTGTGCACCAGGAGGCGGTCTCTGAGTCGGAATCCGATGCGCCCTTTCCACTGCAAACTGGGCCGTGAACTCCTCTCTGCCGAATAGCTGGATCATCCAATTCTCCAAGAATGTCTCCGGAGCATCTCCCTCCGCCTTCTCAGGGAGACCCACCAAACGAATATTACTGCGTCTGAGGCGACCCTCCATATCTGACCTCTTCTGTTTAACCGACACCATCTGAGCCTCCAACCCAGCAATTTTCTGCGGTAAAGGGACTGTAGTATCTTCAAGTATAGAGATGCGGGCCTCCGTCTCCGACACTCGCTCTCGGATTTTCTGAAAATCCTGCCGCATCAATGACAAATCAACCTGCACCTCTCCAATTTTATCCATTACCTTCTTTTCAGAGGCAGCAATAGCTTTCAGGACTTCTTGAGTAGAATCAGTAGGCGAATCTGGATCTTTCAAAGGCTGAGGTGCCTGCAGGTCAGATACAGGAGCTCCGCCTGAGGCCGTAGCAGAGTTGGAACGAGCATATTTCTCCAATCTACCAGCCGCGGTGGTGCTCGCAGAATGTTTACCCATATTGACCTCCTCTGTGCACAGTCGCTGTCAAATGCACCCTTAGATATTATATATGCAATTTAGCATACAGGGAAAGGCTGCAGCAGAGCGTGCAGTCCCGGCTAGATTAATGACCAGTCTCTATACTGTGGAAGGGCCAGATAATAACTACAGATCAGCCAGAGCCCGTGCACAACCAGATATGGAGAAAGGGGCAAAGAATATATTCCTCTCACTGCCTCTGTATATAATAATGGGTATGGTTACAGCAGCTGCAGCTCCCAGCACTATATGCCAGCTCACTCTCTCCTCCGTTATTTGCTCCCAAAATGGCGCCCGCCACTCGTTTCACGGCGGGAAACCAGGATCTCAGGGACCTCTTCGGCTGCTACGTTCCCCTCCTAACAGCCTCAAATTATTGATTTTTTAAATTTCCCGCTGACCAGAGGACTCACCGAAGCGGGCATCCAGCTCCCCTCCATCAGCGCGATCTCCTTCACAGCAGAGCACCTGTAGCAAGCGCCCCGAGTCACCGCTGCAGCGTGAACCTGGACCGGAGAGGAGAGAAGAGGCTCCAGCACAATTGCAGGTAAGTTGGGCCAGCCGGTACATAGGAGGATGTATGAAAAGGATAGTTAGGCTGAGGAGCTCCGACAGAAGTGTCTTACTCCATTACCCACCAGGCCACGCCCCACTAAGAAGAACAACTTTTAATACAAAACAGTGCTGTTTTTATACACAATTGGAGACTTGTCTTAGCAGTCCTTTTTAACCAATCTGAGCTGATTCATGCAGCCTGCACGTGAATCAGCCCAGAGAGGTTTACCACCTTTAACATTGCTGCTAGTGGCAGGGGGGAGTATACTTCCCCCCTGTCCACAAGCTACCAGGGAGATGAGGGCTCAGCCCACTCACCTCCCCTGGTGCCTCTCTGTCTGAGGCGAGAGATTTATCTTTTAAATCTCTCGCCCAAACTGACTTCCAGGGACCCTGCTCCGGGTCGCTAGTTGAAGCTATTGGAGCTCCAACTAGGGAAATAGCTTCCTGGGACACCCAGGAGGTGCTGTACCTCCTGGATCCATTTAATTCCAGGAGGCTGATTGATAAGTCCAGCTTCAGTGGCTGCCAGAGGGGGAAGGGGATTCAGGGCTGCCTCTGCAGCCCCAGCACAGGGTAAGTACTTTTTATTTATTATACTTATACATTTCATACATTTAACACGCATTTGCATTTAAAATATACATAGTTACACTTTTCGCACCTAGTGCCGGGAGTTAACCACTTCAGCGCTGAGCGACGGTTTTTTTAACGGTGCTACAGCGCCTACACATAAATTACCATTTAGTTAAGATACATTCTTACACTAGGCGGCGGGGTTTAACCCCTTCCCTGCTGCAGCGCTGGGTGCTTCCCACCCAGCTCTGCAGTGCACATTTAAAATACATTTTTTTTTAAACATTTTATTAAACACTTTTCACGTGGCGCCTAGCGCCGGTGATTTAACGGAGTCAATTTTAAGATGGCCGCCGCCGCTCGGGTCCCCGGCCACAGATAGATTCCCAGAAGGGGCGTAATTTCGGACAATGCCACCAGATGTGAAACAGGGTACCCACATGTTCACAGATGCGCCAGCACATCTGAGATGTTTATTTTGTGAAGGCGGTGTGATTCCAAGTACCAGCGATGGAAAATCTTATGGCTGTTTTCACTTATTTTAACACACATAGAGGTCTTAGATAAGTTCAGGTGCATCTTGTCCCACTCTTCCAAGGTGAGCGTCTCCCCCATGTCCTCCTTCCATTTAAGTTCGTGGGGATCTTTGAGGGGGCGTTTGTGCTTAAATATGAGGCCGTAGAAGGCAAGAGATCGGACCCTGTGAGGAGGATTGAAGGGAACAGAAAGAGACCAGTGGAGACGTGAAATGGATATCTACGACCGTGTGTTGGATAGTGTCGGAAGTAGCGAAGTTGGAGGTACTGAAAAAACAAGTCAAAGGAATACGAAAACGTGTCTGTGTGTCAGCGAAAAAGGGAAAGAAATGAAGAGGTGCTAGATCAGTGAGAGTTTATGCTGTCATGTGTTCAGGGAAATGAGCTGGAAAGAGGGATTATGCCATAAAGGCGTCATACGCCAGGCATTGGGGGCTCAATTGTAGGAGTATACTGTGTGATTTCAAGAGGTATGCGAGAGGTGGGGTGGGGGAGCTGTGAGTGGGAAAGTTGATGTTGAGGTTTCAACCAGATTAGTGAGGCGGCTGAGATAGTATCAGTGAGAGCAGCTTTGATATCGACCCAAACTCGTTGTCCCGGAGGGGAGTGAAGGAGTACACATTGGGTGAGATGAGATGATAATATTTGATGAAATTAGGGACTCAGAGCCCACCTTCTTGGGTTGGTTTATGAAGTATCTGCATTCGGATCCTGTGTTTCCTAGCTGACCAAACAAACTTGGCTGCTAGTTGTTGTAGGAGTTTGAAAGAGGCGGAAACTTTAAGGAGCAAAACTTGAAAAAGATATGAGGCGAGGAAGGATATTAATTTTAAGAGAGTTTATCCTGCCCGTCCAGGAGATTGAGTTTATTAAATTTTAAGAGATCCGCTTTGATGACAGACAATAACGGAGGGAAATTTGTGACGTACAGTTGATCATAGGAGTGAGTCAGGTAAACCCCTAGGTATTTTAGTTTGTCACTGCCATCCGAAGTCGAAGCAAGATTTAAGGGACGATAAAAGGGCAGGGGGAACATTTTAGGTCAAGGATTTCTGATTTTAAAGACATTGATTTTGTAGTTAGAGAGGGTGCCAAAGAGGGATTTATCTTTAAGGAGATTTGGCAGTGATATGTGGGGCTTTGTAATTAATAGAAGAAGGTCATCTGCGTAGAGGGATAATTTGTATTTAGAATGGCCCACGTGGACCACGAAAATATCGTTATTAGTGCGGATTTTACGAATAGAGGCTCAATCATTAAAGCGAATATGAGTGGGGATAGTGGGTGCCCCTGGCGAGTGCCATTATGTATCACAAAGGGAGAGGATTGGAAGTCATTGACCAAGAGAAAAGCAGTAGGGTTAAAGTAATGGGAGGCGACGCCTCGTAAGATGGGTTCTCCCATGCCCATGGCTGCGAGAGTCTGATGCATATAGGGCCATCCCACCCTGTCAACGGCCTTTTCCCGCATCAAGTGCTATGAGCAGGGTGAGAGTGTTATGGAGGTTGCAGACATAGGTCAAGTCAATGGCTCAAATACCAATAAACAAATAAATATAGGACCGATGCTAATAACTGATATTTATGACAAAAGCTAGTGAGCAAAAGAATAAATAGAAATTTAATATGTATAGTACTCTCCTTCAACTGAAAACATCTCATGTGCTTTGTCTCTCAACAAATGGATTAGTTCAGATCAACGACCTTGGATGTCACAAAGTTTCTTGTATGTCTTCAGGATAGTATATAAAAGACCAAAAAAGAACGATCATAGTGCAATCTCATTTGGACAAATTCCTCTATTCCACATTCCTTATATATTTAGCATGCAACACCAGTGTCCTGAGTGAAAATTCTAAAATGGTCCCCTTAGGGTATGCACTTACAAGCGCTTTAACAATATTCATCATATAATATGGTCTTTTATTCTTCCTTCACTCGTATCAATCATCTCTTCCAGCCCGTACAAATAGTCTACATATATTCATGTATGTATATAAGAAATAATATACTAATAATATTTTTATGAAAAGGTTTTAATTGCAACAAGAATAAAATGTATAAAATTAAGAAACAATAAAAATGTACACACATAAAAAATCTCAGCACATTCCCCTGTGGATGGCCTCTTTACCCGCACTAGATGGCATAATCGTCTGTAATATCACAGTAGAGAACCAGCACTACACTGGCCCAGATCACTGAAGAATTAAGTCAATGGCTCGTCTGATGTTATCCGAGGCATGGCGGCCGGTGATAGAGCCGACCTGATCGGGATGAACCAGTAAAGTGATGACTGCGTTCAGGTGATTGTCGAGAAGTTTTGCAAATAGTTTGAGATCGACGTTTAAAAAGGTTTGGGTATGATCAATTTTAGATCAATTTTAGGATCAAATTTAGAACCGAGCAGTATAGAATTAAAGAGCTCAAGAAGCATGGGCATGAGGGGGTTTATGAAAATTTTGTAAAATATGGCCGTAAGGTCATCAGGTCCGGGTGCCGAAGAAATTTTAAGTTCCTTGATTGCCCGAGTGATTTCATCATTGGTGATAGGATTGTTGAGATGGTCGGATTGAGAGGGAGGATAGGGCGATAGAGGACAAGAAGTCTTTGATTTTGGATTGTAGGATGGCATTTAGGATGGGAAATTTTATAGAGTAGAAATCTCTAAAAATGTCCGCTATACGTTTAGGGTCATCGGTGAGGTCGCCCAAGGGCGTTTTGATGGAAGAGATGTGGTTGCGAGTGCGCTTATCTGGTAATATCTGTACCAGGAGTCTGTCTGCCCGATATCCCCTTTTGTAGAACTTCGGGTGGAGCACACGCAGGGTTTTAATGGCTTTTTGGAAGCAGTAGTAGTTGGCAGTGGAGTGTAATCAGATTTTCGTTTCGGGAAGTACTGATTTAATGTTGTAAGAGATGCAATTTGCGTTTCAAGTTCCGTAATGCGTGAGTTCAGCCTTTCCTCTAGCAGAGGACAAGCCAATGTGTCACGTATGGTAGCTTTGTGGGGTTCCCAGAGGGTGGAGGTGGAAATGTCCAAAGAGTAGTTTAGGGAGACAAACTCCTTAATAGAATTAGAGATGGAGAAGATCTGGTCGGGTTTCAAGAGTAAAGTGTCATCTAGGCGCCATTTTAGGGGTGAGGAGCATGGGCGGATGTGTAATATGTAGTATTATCTAAAGACTGATTGTTATTTTCTGTAAAATTTATGTATAACACTGAATATTTTATGTAACCTTCCAAAGTATATTTTGTTAAATGACCTGAGTCTGACCTAGACAACTGTCAATGGTCTTTTTAAAATAGCGAGACCAGGAAGAGATAGGTTAGGGGAGTTTGAACAAAAAGTTGTGTATGCAGAGGAGTTTGCCAGGCCGAACAGCAAAGGTGAACACTCAGGTCATGTGAAAATACTAGGTCTCAGGACATCCATGATTTACTTCGAAACTCTGTCTCATTGTGGAAATCGATCTGACTTAATTGAAAGTATAAACTCCTAAGGTGGGGGCAAGAGCTTTAGACCATCAAATTGTCATTTCTTGAGGAAGGTCTGTCATGACTGAAATATGCCAAAACTTCTCAGTGTGTTTCCTCACACGCCAATTCCTGAAACTTGTAAGTAGGGATTCTGGTTTTGTTTCCTATTTTATTTTCTGAAACTCATTTGTGCATTTATTGTATGTCTTATGTACGTCTAGTCGCTATCTAATAACGATTGTCCACTTTCAGTGATGTGGTTCAAAAGCACAATATGATTTAATAGCAAAAAGTAGCAGAATAACAAGTCAGAATAAAATAAATACAGCCGTTACATAGCAGGTGACCTGGATCCAGCATTCAGTCATTCCATCCTGAAGTCTGTGGTCAATGTGACTGAATACTGGTCCCAAAGCCCCGGCTTATATACAGTCAGTGATGCAGTGAAAACAATACAGATGATTTGGCATTTTTCAATAGGTTCAGGCTTCAGGAAGGTCAAGTGTAATGCAGGTTATTGGCCAGTTCAAACGATGCTTCAGACAAAGACCATTGGATTGTTGGATACTAATTTGCAATGACCATATCCAATTATCTGACTTCGACAGTTTGTTTGTTTATTACCTTTTTGTAAATAAGCCTTGGAAACATTTTTCATATTAAACCATATTTTATCAAGCGTACTTTCAGTGATTCTTTGTGAACTTACAAAGCCATGGGAGGCTCATGCTACATATGTATGTGATTTAAGTGTGAAATATTTGTAAGTGGTTCTGGTGAACGTAAGGACACCATAATAAATCCTTTGTGGTGGCAGAAAAGGTGTATTCATTGTTAAGTAACTGAGGTGACACCAGTCACGGCCAGCTGTTCAGATTGCTGTATCTGGGACAGGCTGGGTGTTCGTGACAGCGGGGAAAGGCGATTTCTAGGAGAGCTAAAGCATGGTCGGGCCAGTAAAATGGTAGGATGTCTGAAACTATTTGTTGTTGGGTGGTTAAACAGTCAAAGATGAGATCGATGTGGGTGTGAAGGTTATGGGGGGGCAGAAAAGAGGATATATTGTCTACCGGTGGGGTGGGATAGATGGCAAGCGTCATGAAGGTCATACAATATAAGGAGGGAAGCCAAAGTTCTGGATTCCCGACTAGAGGAAGCATGGAAGGAGGACACAGAGGAGCGGCCCATATAGGGGGCTTATGTGATATTAAAATCACAACCTATGATTACTTGGCCATGGCCTTGGGCCAGGGAGGAGAGATGCTCGAAAAAAGCTGAGAAGAAGGTACCCTGTCCCACATTGAAACATACAGCGAAATTAAAGTTAGTTTGGCAAGGGCAAGAGAACCCTCCAGGATTAAATATCTGCCTAAAGGATCTGCAAAAAGAGATTCCAGTGAGAAAGAGATGTTGCGGTGGATAAGGATGGTAGTGCCTCTTTGTTTATTGTCAGAAGATTCGTAATAAGTGTGTGGGTATGTTTTACATGTCAGTTGTAGATTAGTTTTGAAGTATGTTTCCTGTAGGAAGACCATGTCCTCCCTAAGGCGTTTAAAATGTTGTAATGCTATTGTACCTTTAGTAGGAGAATTCAGACCATTAGCGTTATGGGAAAGGATTTTACGAGTCATGGAGGGTCCTAGTGCTTGGAATGAATAAGGAGGCTATTGGATGAAGGGGGGGTGGAGACAGGTAGGAGAGAGAGGAAGGCCAGTCTCCCGGAGGTAAATCGGGCCAGGCTCGAAACAAGAGGTCCAGCATAGGTACTGGAAAAGAGGGGCTAGGCATGAACTGCACAAATAAGACAGGACAAGTGATTGATGGTGAACGTGAGAGCGGGATAGTGAGTCGTGAAAAAGGGTTGATGAAAGTGCATAGCACAAGATAAATACATGCAATCAGAACAAACTAAGTATTAAAAGAAAGAAAAAAAAATACAACAAAAAAAGAGAACACATCATTAACCAATAGAGAAAGAATAGGAGCAGGGCAACACGATGTCGGGGGACAACCAGCGGAAGATAAGTTGGTAGTTAAATGACCACAAGTCAATAGTTCGGCCACCGAGTGTCCCAAGAGACAGCGGCCCGCTTCAAGGACTGGATTAACCAAAAATCTAAGGACCAGTTTTGTCTTAAGAGAATTTACTAAGTTTAGTAAGAATTGTGACGCTAAAAAGAAGCAAGTGTGAGCAATAGAAATAACTGGTGTCATAAGAAAAAAAAAGAAACAATATATATTGAACGTTTACGTCCTAACAGAGCAACCGAAATAGATGAAAAAAAAAAAAACATACACATCATTAACTAATGAAGGAAACCTAGGAGCGGGGCAGAGCCACGTCCGAGGACAATCAACGGGGGACAAGTTGGAAGCTAAATAAGTGACCCCCATGTATTAACGAAGCTTGGTCACGGAGTGTCCCCTGAGCCAGCGACCCCAGCCAGGGAGGGAGTTAACAGCGAAATCTATCTATCTTGAGAGAACTGTAATTAAACTTAATAAGCAATCTGACATTATTAAGAAACAACTGAGAGCAAGAGAAATAACTTGAGACCATGAAAACTACAACAATATATATTGACTGGTTACTAGGTGTGAATGGGGAGCCATGTCAGGGATACCACTGCGCAAGGGAAGAACCAGCGAGAGAGAACATAAAACACAAAAGAGTCCCATGAACGAGTAAGAGACATTCCCTGTTACGACGACACCCCGACCAAGACAGTCATTAAATAAAATCAGTCAGAATACTGTAACATGAAGATAATGTGAAAGAAATATTAAATCATGTGTAACGGATGTTCAACACTAGGATTAGAAAAAGTCCAAGTTGTAATATTTACATAATAGACCATTCAGCTTGCAGAGGTCATTTGTGGGTCACTGATGTGGGCGAGGACAAACCTGGAAGGTCAGGTAATTTCAAAGTTTGTAACAGGTCCCGGCCTTGTTCAGGAGACTTTATTGAGTGTGTATAATTGTCGTGGGAAAAGGAACACTGAAATGGGAATCCGCAGCGATACTGGATACCAGCAGAACTCAAGCATCGTTTTTTTCAGGGTAGTTGGTGAGTGGTCCTGAAAGAAAAGTGTATTGCTCTCAGAATAAGAAATGTCCTGTTGGTCGCGGGCTACGTGGATGGTCTTCTCTTTTGTGGAGTAATTGTACAATTACATCTCAAGGTGGTTGTGATGTTTGCGGTTTGGGCCGGTGAGCACGATTGAACCGAAAAGTAGAAGATGGTAATTCTGGGACCAAGGTGGAAAACAGACCCTGCAAGTAGGAGGGTAAATCTTATGCCAAGATCGACTCCGGAACATTTTTGAGTCTAATATTTCTCCGGCGGGAACGATTTTCTTGGTCTTTCACTTGATCCTTGAGAGCGTCTAGGTCAGTGGGAAGAGCTGTTAAGTCTTTGTCAGTTTGAGTCTGGAAAGCGCAGATATAGTCAGTTGTTTTTTTCCAAGGAATCCGTGCGTGAGCCCAGAGCAGCAATTTCTGAGTGTGACTAGGGCCCAAAACTCCAATTGAATGGTAGCTTTTACTTGTTTCATTACCTCGGCCATAGAAGACTGTGGAGAGTCTGTATCAGAATCCTGGCCCGGAGACGACGGGACATAGGTGTGCAGAGGGGCCGCCTTGCTGCTTCTGGAGAACATGCTGGGTGTTTGGGGTGTAGGATGTTTCTTTTGTTTGTGAGACATGGGAACTCCAAAGAATTACAAAAGATTAGAATTACAATGCAATGTCAAAAGCAATGAAAATGCTGTGGCTCAGTACTTTCAAAGCAGTGTGTAAGAAGCTGGTCCGCTCCCACGGATCATGTTAAAACATAAGTGGTTCTGACTGTGGTATGAGAGGGTCCTCACAGCAGGTGTATAGGCTTTTATTCAGCTGTATGAGCAATTATATCTGTTGTGAAGAATATTGGTAGTTATCCAGTCGGTGGGGGCGGGGGGGCACATTGCAGCTGTGCAGGGGGTGCAGGAGCAATGAGAACAGCTGCGTGTCCAATACAAAAGTCAGAGTTTGCAGAAATTATGTAAATGGACCTCCAGCTGGAAGGGTGCCCTTGGCTTAAGGGGGGAGAGATCCTACTACCCACAGTTGTCAGCAGAAGAGTGGAGAGGGACTGCAGTGACTGATATGATGACACTGCCCGAAACTCCTAACAGTGTGGCAGAGGAGTGCGGCAGAAGTACCTCTCAGCGAAAGCCCAGGCGCAGGGTTGCCAACTCTATCTAATCTGGTCCGGCCGGATGTACCGTGGCAAAATCAGAAATGAGGGGTCCAGGGTCTCTACCGGAAGTAAGCCGCAGGATCCATCGTGGCTGTACCGAGAGTCTGGAAGCCTGGCCAGGAGCTGATGGAGCCGGAGCAGTCCCCCAGAAGGCAGGGAGGCCAGGGAGCTAGGCAGCCGTTGGGAATGCAGCAAGTCCAGCACGTGAGGGAGCACCCGGCAAGGGATGTCCAGCTAGCTACAGGAGACCTCTAAGCGGGCAGGCAGGCGGGGTCCAGGAGGTCCACACAAAAGCCCAGTAAATATTGTGCACAATTTAGGCGGTTTAAAGTGGAATAAGGGTCTCGCGAAGAGGAGAGGCCAAAATCTGCCTCAGTTCGAAATGACGTCCTCGTCACGCCCCCGGGCTAGTCATTTTCAGGTGAAGTCTGTATGTGAATAGATGCCTGTGTGAGTGGACATGCTGCACGTTTACCCTCAGGGCACTTTTCCTCCTTGTGCGGGATCTTTACACCTCCAGGAGTTATCCCCCCATCTTTTTCTCTAACTTCTCTTTGTCTTCTTTTTGTGTCTACATATTTACATATTTCCATACCTGTTTTGTAATGTATGTTTCTACAAGCAGCGTTACTTTGCTGAGGATTAGACTGCGAAACCTATTTGTGGCTCTGTTTGAATCGTGTCTTACTCATTGCTTGTACTTCATGTTTGTATTATTTGGAACACTTCAATAAAAATATATTACATTAGGTCCCATTTCAGCTTTCTTCCACATATTTCCTTTTAGTTATGGGCACTCTTCGCTCACACCTAATCACACTAGCCATTACCTACGCCCCAAACCAAGGTCAAGCTCAGTTTTTCACAATATTATTTTGACACATTGAGCGATTGGCCCAAGGTCATATCGTATTAGGTGGTGACTTCAATGTTGTTTTGGACCCACTCCTCGTTAGATCCTCCATCTCCCCTCGCGGTCTCCCCACGCCCTCTTCCAAGGGTTCCTCCGCTTTGTCTGCCTTGCTATTGCAACACTCCCTGCACGACACCTGGCATCTAAAAAAATCCACTGCAAGAGACTATACACACTACTCTGCTCCCCATCAGATATACTCCCGCATTGACATGATCCATGTCTCCAATCTCTGATACCCCTAACAACTCAAGCAGGCATTGGCCCATTGCGGGAGTGTACATTCTCCTCGACCTCCTCCACCATTATCCTCGTCCCTTCAGATGGCGCCTAGACGATTCTCTTCTTTTAAATACCTCCTCCTTTATGGACATTAAGTCAGCTATATCTGATTATTTCCAAGAGAGCACCACTCAGGAATTGGCACCTGGTGTAATATGGGAAGCTCACAAAGCCACCATTCGTGGGCGACTTATAAGTGTTGCGTCGCAGGTAAAGCAAAAAGCCGCCCTAGAAGTCTCTTCATTAGAGCAACGCATCTCCACTCTTTTGACCCAGCATAAGCTGGTTCCCGGTCCCTCTCTATTAATACAGATTAATTCTTTAAAGGGCCAGCTTAATGCCCTTTTGTCTCCAAGGGCGGCTTCCACATTGCAGAAACTCCAGCAGCGCTTTTATGACAAGGCAGACAAGGCGGATTCACTGTTAGCGCGTAAACTCCTCCAGAGGCGTACCCGAGGAACTATTGACAAACTCCATAAGAAATCCACTAATTCAATAACATATGATCCACTTGAAATTGTTAAGGAATTTAGAGACTTCTATACTTCACTTTATAACCTTCCAGACCCCCCACCCCAGGGAGACCTCCTATCTGATACCCTGGAGTCATACCTAACTAATACCCCTCTTCCACACCTCTCTCATTCCCAGCTCGTTTATTTAAATGAGGACATCACTGCAGATGAAGTTAAATTAGTTATAAAATCCCTTAAACCCACCTCTGCTCCTGGCCCGGATGGCTTTTCAGCACAGTATTACAAAAAGTTTGCTGCGGGCCTTGTGCCTCATTTAACATCTTTTTTTAACCAAATTCTGGAGTGGGCATCCTTTGACTCTGCCACTACCCTTGCCAATATTGCAGTTATTCCTAAACCAGGGAAGGACCCTCTCCACTGTGAGGGCTATAGACCCATTTCCCTCCTTAACGTAGATCTCAAGCTTTACGCTAAAATCTTGGCCACCAGGCTTAACCCCCCTGCTCCCAAAACTGGTCCATCTGGACCAAGCGGGCTTTATCCCAGGGAGACAGGCCCCCGACAACACTAGAAGATCGATTGATTGGATCCATTCTATCCATAGTGGAAAATTGCCCTCCCTCATGATGGCCTTGGATGCGGAAAAGGCTTTTGACTGCATCTCTTGGACATTTATGCGAGGGGTTCTCGAATCAATGGGCTTTTCTGGCAGGTTCCTGACTGGTATTTTGGCTCTTTACCAAAACCCTTCTGCCACGGTATCGGCTAATGGCCTAACCTCCAATCCATTTACAATATTCAATGGCACTCGCCAGTGATGCCCCCTCTCCCCATTGATCTTCGCCCTTATAATTGAGCCGCTAGCAGCTAGAATTCGCTGCAACCAATCCATTTCCGGCATAAAGGTAGGTTCCACGGAAAGCAAAATCGCTTTGTATGCAGATGATGTCCTCATTAGCATGTCTAACTTGCTTCCCTTCCCCCCCCTTCTTGCTGAATTAGACACTTATGGGCACTTCTCAGGCTACAAAATTAACCCTGCCAAAACTGAAACTAGATTTCTATATCCCCGAAAGAGATAAGATAATTTTAGACCAAATATTCCCCTTTACTTGGCACTGCCATAAAATAAAATACTTGGGCATCTTT
Organism: Mixophyes fleayi; assembly: GCF_038048845.1. Lineage (NCBI taxonomy): Eukaryota > Metazoa > Chordata > Amphibia > Anura > Limnodynastidae > Mixophyes > Mixophyes fleayi. Next base: position 78,103,033 of record NC_134409.1, read on the forward strand.
CTGACCAAAAATCTCTCCCATCTATTCCAAGCTAACTTTACCCATACCCTATCCCAAATCAAGAAAGATTTTAGCACCTGGTCCCACCAATTTATCTCCTGGATAGGCCGCATAAACTCAGTTAAAATGAATATCCTCCCTAGACTTTTATACCTTTTTCAAACCCTCCCTATCCGAATTCCCCCCTATATATTTAAGTTCCTTTAATTTGAGTCATCTAAATTTATTTGGGCAGGTAAGCACCCTCGAGTACGTCTTAGTGTTCTGCAGAGGTTCTCGCGGGGTGGTGGTCTAGGTATACCGCATTTTAAAAAATATTACCTATCGGCCCAACTTGCTCAATGTGTCTTATGGAACGGCCCTACCTCGGCTAGGGTCTGGGTGACGTTGGAGGCTGAAGGTCTAGGGATGTTTACTCCTGCCTCCCTTCTGTGGATTCCAAGGGCACGTCGTCCCAAAAAAGTTCTCTCTCATCCCATAATCTCCCACTCCCTAGCTTTATGGGACTCATCCATCATGCTCTATGGTCTCTCTCCGCATCCTTCACCAATAATCCCCCTTTTTAATAACCCTGACTTCCCTCCAGGCCTACACCATTCCGCATTCCTTCCGTGGCACTCCCGAGGGATACGTTTCCTAAATGACATAACCCGCAGTACATCATTTCCCCAATTCGCGGACATTCAAGCTAAAATTGACCTACCCACACGGATATTTTATCAATTCTTGCAAATTCGCAATTTTCACTCCATCACCAAATTAAGTCTCACTTCTCGACCTCTCACAACAATCAAAACATTGTGTCTTCGCCAGGCATCGACGTCAGGTCTTAAATCTAATATCTACTCTGAATTAATCGCTCCCTCTACCCCTCCTCGAGACCCCCATGAGTTGGCATGGGAACATGACCTGGGCTCTCCTCTTGATTCGGAGGAGTGGTTGGAAATTCGGGACAATGCTGCCTCCAGCTCAATCTGTGTCCGAATAAAAGAAAATGTTTATAAACTCCTCTTCCGGTGGTATTATGTACCTACACGTCTTCAAAAGATACTACCTGATTCCTCAGATAGATGTTGGCGTCTATGCTCTGGCGTGGGCTCTTTCTTACATATATGGTGGGACTGTCCGAAATTGATTCCCTTTTGGCGTAAAATTAAAGCTTTAATAGAAATGTTGATCCAAACTCCTATAGCCTTTGACCCTAAATTTTTCCCATGGCCACTAGACACCAAAATAAACTTGCCCGTCATATTATCTCAGCTGCCACATGTCAAATTGCCCTGGATTGGAAGCAGGTTGTCCCCCCCTCATTTACCGCTGTAATTAATAGGATCTGGCATACGTATAAGATGGAATTAATGACTAGCATTATACGAAACACGGCCAAATCCTTTATCAAGGTCTGGGACCCCTGGATGTCTTACTTCCAATACCGTTCCCCCTTTACTTTATCATACTCCCAACCCATTTGCTACCCCTTCCCCTTCTATCTCACTGCTTCTGAATCAAGACTGATCTCTCCCACACCTCCCCTTTTCCCCCTTCATTTGTCTTTTTCTTCCTCATCTTCCTTTTTCTCTTTCCTCTCCTTATCTTTCCTTTCTTCTCTTCTAAATATAAAAAAAACCTGGTCTTTATTTAACAGAATCTGAGCTATTCTCTCTCCGTTTCACGGGGAGCTGTGCATTGTTATCCTGAATACTGATTCTATTTTGTTTGATATTACATGTATTCATATTGCATTGTTAATTCTTTATGACCGTTAATAAACACTTGATTTAAAAAAAAAATATATATATATATTACATAAATACTGTACAAGCATAGAGCATTGCAGACGAAGCATACATCTGTACAACATCAAACCACATGCACGTCATGAGGTCAAAAAGGAAAACAACCAATGTACAGTACAGCATGCATGCAAGATTATACATTACAATGAGCAATGCAAATATTCAAAAAGGAAAAGACATGGGAAGTGCTGCTTTCTTTTCTTCTCTTCCTCTTCTGCTGTGAAAAAAGTGGGGGAGCCCCCAACCCCCTCCTTAGACTTTATGCATCACGATACCCAATTGTTTCACTATAAACTAATGCTGATGAGCTTTTGAAATATATCCCGCCTCTTTGGTGTGTTGCCTAATAAGCTAATAACTTGTATTATTGCAAAAATTTAAATGCCACATCAAAGTCCAACGAGCCATAAACTTCTGGGTTTTTTTTCTCTTAATACTGCTTGGTTTAGCCTCATTTATGGCTTAAATTATCAATGAAAGTGAGGGGATATTGCAACTGTCTTTATTATTATTATTATTATTATTATTATTATTTTTGTATCTGTGAAGCTTTTTATTAAATTCCTAGAGTTCTTTGCCAAAGTGCAACATGTATACATGTAGAGGTTACTTTAAAAAGTATAGGATGAAATCAGCTTTAAGCTGGTGCAAAAATATAGTTCTTCTGCAGAGTGTAAATGGCTATATGCCCTTCCGCACAGCAGGGAAGGCCACTTAAACTGCCCTTTCCACCCCATTATCTCATATTAATAATGTCGCTCTTTGGGACAGATTCAATTGGCCACGGTGTTCCTAGCAAGCTGTGCATTTTTTACCAGTAGTACGGTAAACATTAATGCTCCTTTTCCCTCTCAACTGTACAGGGTGCGAGCACAAATGAGTGATATTTCTGCAAGCAAAAACCTGCGTGAGGTGTCTCGTGGCTATTCTAGAGACACCTTGCTCTGATTTTTTTCTCAATTGAATCCGCCCCTTTGAAAGGAAATCTTGTTTCTGCACTGTTCCTTTAAAACTAGACACACTTGTATGTCTACTCTGTGCTTTGCAAGAAGCTCCCTCACTTCATCCAACTACTGCCATCAGCCGGTGCAATCTTCTGCTCCTCCACAAACTTCACCAGCTTCTCCGCAATTCCATGTGTCTTGGGGCAAATCAAAGCACATTGTGAGTCCAAAGCTGGTTTTGCACTCTGCAGTGAACAATTTGCTATTTGTAAATGACCACCTCTGTAATTAAAAGGAAGTGTCTTATTCATATGTATGAATTTAGTAATTTGCTAAAAAGCATAATCGCTAGTTTGAGATGCAAAGTAATAGTTTAGTTCCTTTAACTATTAGAAAGCGGACACAATAGTAAAGGGATCCCTCATTATTGACATCACAATCTATCTTGTAAATGAATAACTGCAGGTCCATAGTTTTAGAAAAATAAATCTTAAAGTAAGGGATACTTATGGCATGATATTTAAAAGCGTTTTCGACGTTTAAACAATCAACTACAGTTTTGCAGTCTTTACTTTCACACAGAGGGAAATTCGGAAACAAAAGATTGTTCAAGTATATTTTTAAAATATTAGCATCATATTCACTTAGTTATTAACATTATTTACACTGGAATGTTATTTTTATTTCTATCCACAAGTAATTTTAGGAAATTAACTGGTTGACTAACAGCGCATAAGAAGTGCTTTTAACAAACTACAATCAAATTTTGTAAATGATGAATATTTAACAAACTATTCACACAAACATTTGCTAAACATGATGATAATTTGGTTTCTAAATTGACAATACATTTTATTATTTGTCAATTTTTTGTTATAGAAAAAATAAAATATGTTATAACATAGTAGCTTTTTGACATTCACTCATTGTACTCTTAAGTATATTCATAGCCATGTTGCTCACAGAACAGTCACATGTATATTCTGTATATGTCTTCTCAGGGGAGGTCACGCCAGGTTTAACGCAGACAGAATATGCTTTTCGTCGTCACAAGCTGATGTCTTATATCCGGAAGGAATCTCAAGTTCTGGGTGGTGCCACAGATCATGCTGTTGTTTTCTTGTCAAATGCTACACTGTACATGACAAGTGACATTCCCTTTCCTTTTCATCAGAACAATGACTTTCTCTACTTATGTGGTTTCTTAGAACCAGATAGTATCCTCTTTTTACAGAGCCGGCCAGGGCATGAACTACCATCTCACACAGCCACATTATTTGTGCCACGCAGAGACTCTGGACGGGAGTTATGGGATGGCCCTCAATCTGGTCCCGATGGAGCAGTTGCATTGACCGGAGTAGACCAGGCATTCCCAATAGAGGAGTTTAAACATGTACTGCCCAGGCTTCTTGGTATGTGATCACTAATTTTACAGAACTGTCTAATGGGAAAATAAAGTTAAATGTGTTAGTTTATTCTACTAGAGGGCCCGATTTATTAAGGAACCCAAATCAAATGTAAATTGCATTTTTTTTTAAACACTTGTAAATCAGGCATACAAGCGTCCGTATTCAACTACAAGTGGTTCTGAATATATGTATCTAGTTAAATACAGGTCTAGGTGGTCTCTGTGTTGACAGACGAACATACATACATTGCAGGATACGTCCAAAACATAAGTGCAATATAAAGGGCCAAAAGAACACAGAGAAAAAAAAAAACTCAACGATTGTCAGTTTATAATAATATAGATATGACTGAAAGAATGTCCCAAAAATGTGTAGCTGTGTGATATTAAAGAACATATATAATAGAAGATCTGTTTAGCTCACTGTCTCCTTGCTAGTCAAGTATTGAAAAAATGTAGATCTGTGATCAAAGAAAGAAAATTTGACAAAACACACATTTTGCGTAGAAAATAGATCAATAGGTGAATGGTGACTTTTTACAAAAAGTGCAGATTTTTCTAAAATTCCTCAAAATAGGCTTTGCGAGCCAGAATCCGCTATGGCATTTTTGGAATATATTTATTTCAAATAAATAAAACATTTAAGAGAAAATTAGCCACAACTTTTGCTTTGAGGTATACTGTCTTTGGAAACAAAAACTCTTCTGCTTTCAAACACTGTTTATTATCAGCTAAAGTTAAAATGTCTCATTTAAGAGCTATTAAACTAGTGCTATTTTATTCTTGAAGAATACTTGGCTCCTCAATTTTTCAGAACATGGAACATGCAAGCTGATAAAACATTATTGTGACTGGATCACTGATAAATAACTTCTGGTATAAATTTATGTAAAGGAAATAGCGCAGGGCGCTTATTTATATAGTTGCACATTCACTTATTTTTGATATTGTGTATATTTTAGTAATTTTAATTGCTGAGACCAGTGGAAGAAATGTGTTTCTTGTTTAATCTTGCTAAAAGAGATGCATTATTTCTTAAGGTATATATCTGATACAATAAGCCTTTGTGGATGGAAGTCCTTTGTGTGTTGTGATATGGGGAAGTGGCTTGTTTGAGGTCTGTAACTTTCTTTGGGAATGTTTATTCTGGACTGTCTGAAGAGGGGCCCCATGCTACTTATATCTTTTGATATGTGAAGGTCAAACATTGAAGGCAGGAACTTTTAATTAAGATTGGCTCCTTGATTCTCTGCATCTGAAAACCAGATGCAGGACATCACAGCATCTCTAGAATTTCATAGATAAGTGTAAATATTGTTGGCTTTGCAATGCATGTAAGTCCATGTTTGTGTAAAGACATTGCATCCTGATTCTAAAAATAGCCTGTGTTCAAGTAAATATAAAAAGCTCTGTCTTGTACACTGAAATGTTCTTCTTGTTTCATCTGACCTGATCACTGGTACCTTCAACCAGCGTGAGAGAAAATAAACATCACTTGCTTCTAAGACCTGCTTGAAAACATCTTCAATATTGCTGTTTTCCTGTGAGCTGCAGATCAGACCCTAAATCTAATCCGTTCTCCGGCTGTCTCTGAGGTTGGACCCAGTTTTTACGGTACCACCGCTCTGCCTGCTACCCTGCAGCTCTGGTCAGTGTGATAGGCCAGGGGGATCCATCCACAGCACCCCTGATCCAAAGTAAGAGGTCAGAAGTAACAGCCCAGGTACGCCAGTAACGGGGTACACTTGCAGCATCAGTTACCCAGATGAAACCCGGTACTGGGTGCCGGTAAGGAGTCCAGTGGTGGCAGCATTTGTAAGCCCCTCCTACTGCGGCAAGAGGGCGCATTTGGGATAACGAAACAGAACGGTGGCAAAGTAAGCCCAGCCGGTTTCCAGCAACAACAGACAGGGTGGCATAGGCGGTCCATCCTGTCACAATTCTGTAATAGTGTTTATTTTTTATCAGATATACATGCAGCATAAAAATAACATTGTCTTTGTTTTGATGACCAATATGGTAATAGGGAGTAAGAGCAAATTGTTATATCTTCTCTAGATTTGAACTAGTCCATATAATGTCATTTAATGGCACTTTACTCTACATGTCACAAAATTTTGATGCGGTCACAATATAAAAAAACAATGAAGCATATTTGCCCATTCATTGAAGTCTCACATTTCTATTAAAGGTAAACTCCACTCTCCCAATAACAACATTTCAAAATCTTATTTATGTAGTGCCACTAATTCTGCAGTGTTCTACAGAGGGCACATTCACATCAGCCACTGCCCCAGTACAGCTTACAGTCTAAATTTCCTAACACACACACACACACACACACACACACACACTAGGGTCAATTTTGACTAATAATATGTTTTTGGATTGTGGGAGGAAACCCAAGCAAACACGGGGATAACAAGAGGATTTTTACTCACCGTAAAATCAATTTCTCTTACTACACTGGGGTACACTGCGTTACATTTGGGTATAGTAGGTGGGATTGGAGTTAGGCACTTATAAATTTGTTTGTTTCCCTGACTCCTCCCCCACTATGCCCCTCCTCTGTAGCTGACCAGTTTTGTATAACCAAGCCAGGAAGAGAGAAAAAGCAATTCAGAAAGCAACACCAAAGACAGCACTACTTTCAGAGCAAGGGAGGGCGCGCAGTGTCCCCCAGTGTAGTAAGAGAAATTGATTTTACGGTGAGTAAAAATCCTCTTTTCTCTATCCTACCACTGGGGGACACTGCGTTACATTGGGGAGCTACCAAAGCGGTGTACAAGGGAGGGAATGCTCTGGAACGGCTGTGCGCAATGTTTTGTGTCCAAAACCCTACATTTGTGAATGCAAAGGCATGCAACAAAGAAAACAATAAGCAGCAGAAACAGACGCTGCCACTCTGTACAACTGCGCTATTGAATGACGCTGTTATGGCGTTCAAAAAGCTGCAACCCTCCTGGAAAGTGCACTGTAAAAGTCACTGGAACCTGCAGAGGGGTACAGACAGAATGTTGGTCGTGATGCAGTGGCAAGAGACCACCTAGACCCTGTCCCCCCTACACTCTTTAGCGTTAAAGAGGCTAAAGGGGCATTAAATTCCTGAACAGGAACTGTGCTAACAAGAGCACAAACCATCTCCTGTCGGAGAAACGTTACCCAAAAAGAAGTGGCACAAGAATGATAAACTGCAATCTCTGTGTCAGTGGAATGCAGGCACTAATTGTCATAACCAATAATGTCTTGTACAATGCGCCACTACGTTTCTGGTAAAGAAAATGAAGAGCCATACACACTCTCGCCCCAGATCCCCTACGAGATGTGACATCCAAGGGAGCAGCCTGCATTGAGCTAACAACTCAGTCCACTCAATGATATCCAAAGGATCACCATATACACTGATGCAACAGCTTAAGCCACTCAGCGATATCTAAGGGAGCACTGATACAGTGCTTAAACCATTCAGAGATAAACAAGGGAGCACTCATTCCATGAGCTAAACGGCTTAACTAACTCAGCGATTATATGAGGGAGCACTCATATAGAGAGCTAACAACATAAGCCCGACATATATACCAGGCAGCACTCATACCATGAGCTAACAGCTTAAATAATTCAGAGAGTCACCAGAGGCCAAAGCAAGCACCCTGATGACGAGAACTAGACTCCCTGGAAATCTACAACCAACCAAAGGTTAGCCTAAAGAAACCCCTTAAGCAAAACAACCTTCCGCTGAGCTAGACAGAGAGCCACGGAAGCTGAAGGAAGAAGGGCGGAGACAGAATCGAAGACAGCTGGTAAAGAAAACCCTTTAAAGTTTCCTGAGTGGGACGTGTGAAATTCTAGGAATTTACACCAACCGAATATAGTTTCTAGGCCAAAGAAAACAGCTGAATAAGAAGCTCTACGACTGAATTGAAGGAAGCAACCATCTCCCTGCAAGGATTTTCTAGCCGAAATGGTTGGCCATCCGACGCCACAGCGTCAAACTAGATGATGAAAACAAAAAGAGCCGAACTACGAGATGAGGCCGCTCTGGAACCTGGAAAAGAGGGACGACAACACTAGTCCCCTAAACCAGTAGAACACTGCTTTGCGAGACACACGGCAGACCACCAGACTAGCTGGGATGCGCCCCCTCCTAGAAACTCTTGAACCCCCACGAGGAAATTGGACATGTAAATCACCTGTACACCCCCTAAGTTGTAGGGAGACCCGACTTGGCTATGGACAAATCCACCTGAGGGTCATTAGATTGAGAGCCGATAGAGAAAACAGGTTAACATGTGAAAAGAACCTGGGCTCCCTCTCAGAGAGCCCTATGACCTAACCAGGAGGGCACAAAGGTATTGACCTGAAATGACCCACTTTACCTGGTAAATGACTGATTTCTAAGGCATTCGGCCCTCAATAATAATAAGTTGGTCTAGCTTGGCCCATAGTATGGCACAAGGAACACTTCCAAAACAAGGAAAGCAGCTTCCCTTGATGAGAATCTCCCTGTTGAGACATGGGAGATGTTACGAATAAGGAGAGCCAAAGATACAAGTAGAAACTTGGTATCCTATTTTGCAAAACAGAAACTCCTGTTACTGAAAGGAAATTCTGCCAGGAGCATTTTGGAACTGTCTAGAAGAGAGATGAGCGTGTTCTTTGGTAGGAAGATACTGAAAACCCCAATCTAGAATTGGCATGCATAAAAAGGGGCATAGATGCAAGGGAAGACAGTGTAATTTTGCCACTGTATAAATCGTTGGTAAGACCTCATCTTGAATATGCAGTACAGTTCTGGGCACCACTCTATAAAAAAGATAATTTGGAACTAGAAAGGGTTCAGAGAAGGGCGACAAAATTGATAAAGGGTATGGAGTCATTAAGTTATGAGGAAAGGTTAGCCAGTTTAGGCATGTTTACTTTAGAAAAGAGGCGTCTAAGGGGAGATATGATTACTATGTACAAATACATTAGGGGTCAATACAGAGAGCTTTCATGCGAACTTTTTACCCCAAGGACCATACACAGGACACGTGGTCATCCCCTAAGGTTAGAGGAGAGGAAATTTCACAACCAGCAAAGGAAGGGGTTCTTTACAGTAAGGGCAGTCAAGATATGGAATTCATTGCCAGGGAAGGTTGTGATGGCAGATTCAATAGATATGTTTAAGAAAGGGTTAGACAAATTTTTAGCAGAAAGGTGTATCCAGGGATACGACCGTTAATTTAAAATAAAGAATAGTAGTGGATATAGGGTAAAAATTGGATTGCAATATTGAGTCTGGGGGGATTTTCAAAATTGAAACAGATGGGCGGTTGCCTACTCTGGATTAATTTTAAATATAAGTGCAGGATCGCAGGAGATCCAAAATAGGTTGAACTTGATGGACTGGTGTCTTTTTTCAACCTCATCAACTATGTTACTATGTAGAAGATAAGGCATAAGCCAACGCTTTTAGTGTGGTAGCATAAGCGAAGAGCTGGGTAGGCTCAAAGTGACCACCTATGAACCCAATAATGCAGCCCTGCTGCTTTCTGAGAGGCTGCAAGTATAATATTCTGGCTGAAAACGTCTAGCTGTAAACTAAGCGTTGGGTGTAATAAATAACGTCCACCTCCAGGGAATGTCCCCAGACCTATGGATGTTTACCTGACTGCCACAGTACATAAACTATAACCACCCTTGTAAGGCTAAGCCTGACTCGGATTAACAGAGCGGATTAACGGATTGAACACGTAAACATCATGGCCTGGTGTTGCTGACATAAAAAAAAAAAAGCACACCTACCGCCAGAAGCCTTTTGATACTCGTTTGATACTCGTTTGTAATGGTGCAAATTGAGAGTTCCGATATTGGAACGTAGTCCTGTAAACATGTGGCTAACTATGGTATCATAGCTGAATAGCTGTTAGCCTACTAGCTATGACGCTGCTGGGTGAATACAAACCACCCTATTAACCCTTAATATGAATAAAGGCTAGATAAAACCCCTTACCAGCCCCTGCTCTGTGTAGGACTTCTTTGTCTGCTCCTGCCGGGGACAGCAGAATTAAGAGAACTGAAGAGCCACAGGATTGTCACCAACAGGGATTATCTCCCTTGTATTGACTCTGGAGAGATAGGGGAGGTGAAAATATAGCCAGTCTATTACTGTCTACCTGATCTTTGTCAAAAGATAGACACCGAGTCAAAGATAGGAGGAAAACATTTTCCCAACTAGGGTGTCACTAAGGCTTAGGTAGAAAATTGAAAACCAAGTATAGACTGTTGTTTTGCAAATGCGAAAAAAGTGTACAGTTTAAGCTGAGATTATCCACCTCGTGAGTGTAATAAGAGGAATATTCCTCTTGTTAGTAAAACAAGATGGAGATAGACATCCTCTGGTGAGGAATGAACTACATCCTAATTCTGACTGTGACAACAGTCAAAGTTAAAATCCTGTCCATCTGTGGAAGATGGTGAACAACAGCATCTTTGTCCGGATGGTTTTATCCCTGAACAGCGTAATGCCGCTTCTGTGTCAGCATACAGATATAAGCTGTGTGGGGGCTTAACCAGCACAGTGTAAACATGTGTAGAAGCATGAAAAAAGATATACTCACGTACCATTTCGAACTTAAAAATCACCTTAATGTGTACGACCACCAGAATCGACTGATTTAGACCAGACCTGTTTCTGCAAAACAGCTGACACCGAAATGGGAGCACCCTGTTTGTAGACCCTAGCCCCACAGTCTGTGCCGAGGCTTTCGGGCTATGCTGTGGAAAAGATCATTTAAAAATTAAATTTCGCACATATATAATGGCACTCCTATTTCTCAGTTGATCCGTTAGAAAACATAAGGAAATGGTAGGCAAAGTAACAGGAAATAAGATTGTCTAACAATTATTTTGAAGACACATATACATATAGATATATATAAATACATATAAATAAATTTTTGAGTGTGCCAACCAGCGAGTATTCTACTCCTGGAAGACTCGCCTATTGTAACCTGATACAACAGCAAGAAAAAAGACACAGAATAAATCTGTTCTATCTTTTAAACAGGTAATATATATATATATATATATATATATATATATATATATATATATATATATATATATATATATATATATATATATATATATATATATGTGCTATTAGGGAGACTGAACCCACAACACCATGTATTCTAACCAGTGTATATGTCAGATGAGCCACAGCTCCTGATGTACACATACATATATACATTTACGCACACATATACACATTGCAATACAGGCCAACCAGCCTACCACGGTATTAAAGTAATTCTATCGTTTTAAAATAAGCATTGCCCAATCAATTGTATGTGTGTCCAAAGCACATGGTGGTTTATTTTAACAGATGTAAATAGTCAACAATTCAATACATTAACATATTATAATACAGTACAGTACAGCACAGCCAATACCAAAAGTTACATACATACATACCGCTGCAATCGCTGCGCTTCCATGGGTCCCAATGGAACAATGTATCTGTTAGATAACTGTGGTCAGAGTTGACTGACCCTGATGGGGGATGCAGCTAATATATACAGTCAGTGTTTCATTGTGAACAATAGAGATGACGTAGCTTGCTTCCATAGGTCCAGGCACAGGGTGGCTTCAGGGTAAACAGTTCATAGGCTGATTCAATCTAAGGAATCCAAAGGAGGGGGTCGTCTCTCCAGGGGGTCTGCTCCTTTCATAGCCAGCATCATACAAAGGTTTATTCCCTAATATCAATAACTAAAGTATGCAATGTGCGATCTCTTCGCCGACTGCACCGGACAGCTGCTGATGATTAGGGCTTCAATATGATATCAGGCATGACACCTTTCCTATAACCTAAACCTTTAATAACACTAAAATGTACATATAATCATATTATATAAACTAATAATAAACCAAATGCTATCTGCTCATAAATTACAGTGTAACGGAACCAATATGAATTGTATAAATAACTAAATGTTGTAATGCGAGTGTGTGCGTGCGTATTTTACCGTGCAATCGCATCACGCCACGTGTTACGTGGCGTATGCTTTGCAACACGCACGGCAAACCAATATTAAACCAATATACTTTCGTTCATCCAATTATACGACTTCAACAACGGGATAACACTGTATATTATTTTTGTGCCACATAAATAATGTAGAGCATATAAAACAGCGTGTTTATTACCCCTTAGGTAATTCCTGAGACATACCGCATATTTGTAAAACTGTATAAAAGTTAACCACAATACTTGGGAACACAGGCTATACGTAGCAAAAGGGATTGCATATATACGGAACTCCCTTTACCAGACTTATGGAAAAAGCCCATCCACAGTCACCATATGGAATATTATACAGATATGTATTCCCATATCAGTGTATATCTGCCTGAAAAGCAAAATATGTTACAGGAGGATAGGAAACTACCAATATTGTCTAATAGGTAATCCTATAATATATATACAGCAGTCACAGGATCCTGAAAGAAAGGTCCCGACTGTGTGGCAAACAGGCTGATAATCGTTTAAAAATAGAATTAAAAACGATACCACATTACCCGGGGAAGAGAGGCAGTCAGGAACAGCATGCACTTGATGTGTGTGCTCCGGATCCAAGATGGCCACCATTTGCACCTTTAGGAAGAGAGAGAGAGGGGGAGGTGTACTCCCCTCCCTTAACACGGCCTGCTCTGCTCACCGCCGCTCAGCCCATATACAGAATATAGCTGCAGCGGGGAAAAGTGAGAACCGCCGCACTGCCATGCCCCGGGTGCGTGCGGTCTCACTGACAAATGTAATCGCCTCCAAAGAGAGCGATTCTTGTCCTTCTCCCCCACTGCTCGTTGTCTAGGGGCGGAGAAGGGGGGGGAGGCTGCCGGCAAGTCTGCGGGCGGAGAGGAGAGGCAGAGACACCTTCACGTCCGCCTGTTTAAACGTGGCCGCGGCCATTTATAAGCCCGGATATATAAGAATATATGCCCCAAATAAAGCTGCCTTTAAGTGCATACTTTAAATAAAACATGGCCCCTTTGCGCGTTCTTTCTAGGGGTAGACTGCCGGCAGAGGTGCGAGGGAAGCGTGCTGAAGAGCTGCTTACCTGCGCTGGAACTCAGAGTGAAGGAATCCCCGGAACTTTTCACTCCTCTGGGTCTTGGCATGGAGTCCAGCACTGCACCTGAAAAGGAAGAAAAATAAAAACAGGAAAACCTAATGCTAAAGTAAGTATAGGCAGGAGCCTATACAGAAGTGACCTTTCTCCAGAAGGCACTTACAACAACTGAAGTCAGCTACAGAGGAGGGGCATAGTGGGGGAGGAGTCAGGGAAACAAACAAGTTTATAAGTGCCTAACTCCAGTCCCACCTACTATACCCCAATGTAACGTATTAAAGTAACTTTATCGTTTTCAAATAAGCATTGCCCAATCAATTGTATGTGTTTCCAAAGCACAACGTGATTTATTTTAGCAGATGTAAATAGTCAACAATTCAATACATTATTATATTATGATACAGTACAGTACAGCCAATACCAAAAGATAAATACATACATACCGTGCAATCGCTGCGCTTCCATGGGTCCCAATGGAACAGTATATCTGTAGATATGGCTGGCAGCTGCAGCTGTGATCATATATATTCATTCAGTGTTACAGAGAACAATGCAAATGACATAGCTTGCTTCTATAGGTCCAGACAAAGGGTGTCTCCAGGGCAAACAGGTCATAGGCTGATTCAATCTAAGGAATTCAATGGTGGGGGTCGTCCCTCTAGGGGGTCTGCTCCTTTCATGGCCAGCATCATACAAAGTTTCATTCCCTAATATCAATAACTAAAGTATGTAATGTGCGATCTCTTCGCCGACTGCACCGGACAGCTGCTGATGAATAGGGTTTCAGTATGATACCAGACATGCCACCTTTCCCACAACCTGAACCATATATATCACTGAAGTGCACATATAATCTTATTATATAAACTAATAATAAACCAAATGCTATCTGCTCATAAATTACAGTGTAACGGAACCAATATGAATATGAATTATATAAATAACTAAATGTTGTAATGCGAGTGTGTGCGTGCGTATTTTACCGTGCGATCGCACCACGCGCTGTGTTAGGTGACGTACGGATCTGTGTTACGTGGCGTACGCATCGCAATCGCACGGCAAAACAATATTAACCAATATACTTTCGTTCATCCAATTATACGACTTCGACAAACGCAGTGTCCCCCAGTAGTAGGATAGAGAAATACAAACTCCTTACAGATAAGGCCATGATTGGGAATCAAATTCATGACCCCAGTGCTGTGAGGCAGAAGTGCTAACTACTAAGCCATCGTGCTGCCCCATTTACACAATTCTGTCTCTCCTCTCCTCTTTAACAAGTCAAATTGTCCTATTCCTGCCCTGCTTGAAAAAGTACTTCCTACTTATGCTTCATAGTCTAAGGGGAGTATTCAATTGTTAGCGAGACGGGTGAAATACCTGCGCTCGAAAAATATTACCGTTAATACGGTAATTACTCGCTGAATTTCAGCTCGCAGCTCCCTGAGCTGCAAGCTGAAATCCAGCGAGTAAATTACCGTATTAACGGTATTTACGCGCAAATTACCGTATTAACAGTAATATTTTTCGACCGCGGGTATTTCACCCGTCTCGCTAACAATTGAATACCCCCCTAAGTGTTAAATGTTTAACTCCTTTTGTTCCTCAGGCAGGTAGCAGATTCTGTACTCTAGAGAACAGTCCTCCATCCCCAGGGATGTTTTGCAGCGTGGACGCCAGGCCTCGTCTGCGGGACCCAACAGTCACGTCTGCCGTCAAGCAATCGGCATGACGGACGTTCTGTCCACCTAGAATCTTCTGAGGTAGGTGCCTGTCTTCTCTTTTGGGATCAGTGGTTTTCAGACCACCACGGATGCCTAGGTGAGTGAAATCATGGACTGGTGGTACATGATAGATCTCCTCTGGTATCCCCCAGAAGGTTCTTATTCATCGGGCTCCCTATAGGTGGGACAAAGCTCATCACTCTGCGAGAGGCCATCCACTCCCTGATTTCTTCAAGGGTGTAAATACCAGGTCCAAAAAATCAAACGTTTTGGGGGGTTTTCCAGCCTGTTTCTGGTTCAAATGCCTGACAATTTGTTCATGCCAATCATGAACCTCAAATCTCCAAACTTGTAGGTGCCCAAATTCAAGATGGAGTTCTTGAAGTCTGTAATTCACAGCATGGAGCAGTACGAGTTCATGGACGCATAGTTACATGTTTCCATCTGGTAGTTCTGTCGGGGGTATCCTACCACTGGACTCCATTAGAGTCCTATTAACTTCTTGTTCACACATATTCTGGTATAAATCACCCAATGAGAAGTATATAGACCGGCCGAGAGTTACATAGGACACAAACAGGAAATGTGTGTATCAAGATGTAAAAAGCTCTACTTTTAATAGGTTACTGAAAAATATATATACATTAGGACAAACGGTAGTGAGAGGGAGCAACCCTCTTCTAGGCCAATATAATCTATATATTAAATACTATTTCCAGTAAAAGCACGCCTATACAGTCATTTCTTGTAAATGCATAGTTCTAAGTTCCTCTTTCTTGAATTAACACCATATTTAGCCTAAGCTTAGTTAGAAACTACAGTTGCAACAGCAATAGGAAATGGAGTTACATTTTAGTATTAACCTCTTCATGCCTCCTTCAGTTCCATTAGTCCCTTCTTAGGTTTCCTGTTTAATTGGAACATTACCAATTCAGGGCTCTTCTGTTTGGGTCTTCACCAAGATCATGGCGGCGCTGTTCCGGTCTAAGAAAGTTATGATCATCCCTTACCTATACAATCATCTTCTCAAGGCGAAATCACCATTGGTGCTTCTGTCCCATGTCCAGGTGACTGCACAGACTCTGGAGGCTGTAACATATGTTTTGTCACTACCAATAAACATTGTCCAATGCATTTATTGTGGTTCTAACACACAGAGATTTAATAGCAAAAGATAGCAGGATTTTTGCAGCAAGCCATAATGACGTATATAAGGTATAACAATAAACCGGAAACTATAAACTGAATACATTACATTACGCAAGCGCATTCTGGGCCCGGGTCCATATTCAGCCTTGTAGTCTGCAGTCAGAGAGATTTAACATAACACTGGTCCAGGGCTTGCTTGTATACAGTTTGAATTAACATAAACAGTGATGATGTCACAAATATACACAGATAACACTGAGAGGACTTCATTGGTCCAGGGTTAACAATATTTTAGTTGACTGCTGGTCATAGGTCAGTTCATTTGATCTCTTCTCAAAGGTGGGGCAACTTACTCCAACTGTTGCCTACATGTCTTCCCGCCGAATAACCAATTTAAACTGACCCATAAAAAAAGTGCTTTTGAATATTAATTTCATACCATTCATAATTTGCCATCACTTCCCTATTGACACCAAGTTTCAGCTAGTAAACTATAGATTAATATGGGACCAATCTCCACACATTTATATCGACCTGAACCATAATTACCTTTACTGTAGTATTATCTTTGTATTAATAATATCTAATACATTTTACTAATAAATAAATGTGGATTGGAACCTTAATAAATGTGTACTATTTACAAGTGTAAGTGTGAATGTAAATGTGTATGCTATTAATCCGTGCGATTGAATCATTACACGTGGCGTACTAATCGCAATCTCACGATAAACAAGTACTAATTTAGCCGACTTCATTTGATTATTTGACTTCCACAAGTCCCATGGCTGAATACTCCAAAATTAACTCCATCCCAACAGATGATCTTTTTGGGTCTCATCATCGACACGGATAAAACTCGGGCCTTACAAATTATGGTAAGGTCTCTATTGACTGTCAGACAGGCTTCTATACATTTCTGCATGACTGTACTGGGCACAACGGTTTTTACTTTCGAGGCAATCTTGTTTGCTCAGTTTTATGCAAGAGAGTTTCAGCTAAAACACCTTTAAAGTTGCACATACCTCACCCCAACCTTTCCAGCCAGGTGTTTGAAGCCCCCAAGGGGAAAGATGAATCGCTCTTCTATTGGCTGCAGAAGGACAACCTCTGCAGGGGTCACCCATTCTCAATCTGCGATTGGACATTGGTGACGATGTAAGCCAGCCTTCAGGCTTCATGAACACTTTCACGTTCTTTGAATTCTGGAGGAATGGAGGAATCCAAGCTTCCAATCAGTGTATGATCAGAAGACCTGGACTAAGCATAATAACTGTTGCACATCCTCTCTCTCCATTCATACCCAAGGGAACTCTTGCTCTGCTTTGCAGTACTTTGGCTGTTCCTCATCCAGTTTTAAACCTCCTACACAACTGTTTCTGTTCCGGTTAATGACTGTGTGTCAACCTACTAGCCCCAAAACACAAACCAGTCCCACTAAATAACTTAAATATGGCTAATTTCCCCCCAACTAACAGAAGAAAAAAAAAAAATCTGATGGTGAGAGAAGTCAGCCATATTTGTACTCAAGTGAAGTCACTCAGATTACACCAAACATACTCCTATTTGACATGCGCAATGCTGTGAAATCACCTATCTTTAAAATGGGGCATATTTTACCAAATATAAAAAAAGCTATAAAAACGTCACCCCTCAAAGGCACTCCACTGTCACAAAAGCTTTATAACAAAATGAACCCCCCTAGCAGCACACAGGATCTTTTCTCCATTGGTATGCCAAATTTCAGCTTAATAGCTCTAATACTTTTATAAGATGTAGCCCCTCAAGCACCATGCCTCCCTTCCTCATCACAAAATTAACATGGCAGAATGCGATTTATTAAAGTCAACGTTTTATATAAGGCAAAGACTGTGCCCTTAAATACAGCCACAACATTAAAACCACTGACAAGGGAAGTGAATTGCATTGATTCTCTTTACAATGATGACTGGATCACTTATAATTAACTTATGATATATATTTATTTAAAGAAAATAGCGATTATTTATATAATTGCATATGTACTTATTTTTGATATTGTGTGTATTTTGGTAAAGGACATATCTTTAATTCTGAGATGAGGGGGGGGGATTCGTTTTTTTTTACTTTGCTAGAGGAAATTCATTATTTCTGAGGTATATATCTGGTACAATAAGTATTTGTTGACGAAGTCTGTTGTGTATTTTAGTGTAGAGAAATGACTTGTTTGGAGTTTTGTAACTTTTCTTTGGGAATTCTCAAGTGGAGGAGATGTTGATCTCATGTTAAATAGACATTTTGATGTGTGATGTCCAAACACACCTGGAGGCACAGGAAAGTTTAATTAAACTTGCTGTTAGATTTCCTCTGTGTCTAAAACAAGATGCAGGAAATCACAGCAAGTTTTAGGATATCACAGATAAGTGAAAATATTGTTCACTTTGCATTGCTTGTAAATCCATGTTTGGGTAAACTAATTGCATCCTGATACTAAAAATATCCCAGACCTCAGGGGACTTGCTTACTCTGTTAGGCTGTGTCCAAAATTGTACAAAAAAATCACTGTTTTGTATTGAAAATCGTTCTTCTTTCATCTGACCTGCTCACTGGTACCTTCAACCAGTGTGAGCAAATAAACATCACTTGCTTCAAAGACCTGCTTGGAAACTTCTCTATCCCTATGACCTAAAGATTAAACCCAACTCTAATCAGTTCGCGGCTGTTCTGAGGTCTGGACCCAGCTTTCCGGTACCACCGCTGTGGGCAGTGTGATAGGCCAGGGGCGATCCATCCACAGCAGCCCTGACCCATAGTAAGTGGTCAGGAGTACCAGCCCAGGTACACCAGTAACTGGGTACACTAGCAGCATCAGTTACCCAGAAGAAATCCGGTACTGGATGCTGGTAAGGAGTCCAGTGGTGTCAGCATTTGGGATAACGTAAGGGAACGGTGGCAGAGTAAGCCCAGCCGGTTCCCAGCAATAACAGGGTGGCATAGGCGGCCCATCCTGTCGCAAATGGCATTTGTCAAGGGGTGGGATATAATAGGCAGCAAGTTAACAGTCAGTTCTTGAAGTTGTTGTTTTGAAAGCAGGATCAATAGGCAAGCATAGGGATCTGAGCAACTGTCACACGCCCTTTAAGAACCATGATGCTGCTTGCTTCTGCCTCAAAAACATTACTTTCACAGGTGTTCCTCCTGGCTACTGTGATCTGGACCTCCTCCTGAACCTCATTGGTCCTGGAGCACTATATTAACCTCCCAAGGTTATGGGCTCATTACCTGTTCTTCGTGTTACTCTGGTTGCATTTGGATCTGGCTGTTTACCTCTCCTTCCGTGTGACCGTTACCTGCTCGCTGAACTGAACTCCTTACTGCTGTTCACCTGCAAGCTGCAAACTCCTCACTGCTGTTTACCTGCAAGCTGCAAACTCCTCACTGCTGTTCATCTGCAAGCTGCAAACTCCTCACTGCTGTTCACCTGCAAGCTGGAACTCCTCTTCACTATTCATCTGCATGCTGAACGAGTATCGTGAGTTGTTGCTAAACCTGTGCCTTATCTATTGGTTCACCTTTACGTCTGGATGGCTAAGATCACTGCATCTCGCTGTAAGAGCTACTATCAAGTTACTTGTCACCTGTAGTTCCACGTCTGACACGGGTTATCCTTACTCTGCTGTTACCTGTTTACTGGACTGTTATTGTGAACTACTTGTTGTGCCGGTGGCTATTACTTGGGCTCAAATTACGTGTCTCTGTTCATTTGCTTCATACTACAGCGAACTTACCATTGCAGTTATAATGAATCCAGCTACCTGTAGTTCCACGCATGGTTCAGATACTACTCACATCTCTGCTACTTCTAGGCAACATTCTACTGCACGTGTCAGTGTTCATCCAAGTCCTTGGGTGATGTTTAACGCTTGCTGTTCTACTTAATAAGAATCACAGTGTTTCCAGTACCACCTGCTATGTTGAGTCATCTCGACTCTCGGATCAGCTAGTTCTATATACTACTCTGTTTGGACTGTAAGCTGTACCAGTGATTCACATTCATCTGCTGTGTGGTTCTCTATTGGATCCTAGTGTTCTTGTTTATCATCACTGCCTTGAACTGTATATCATCTCATCTCATGCTGTTGCCAAGGGTTACCGACTATGAAGTAGCATATGTGATTAATGTCTGCATTACAACGAATTGCTGTGTATTCATCTTTGCCAATATATATATATCTAATTCCTTCCATTCCTGTTGTACCAACATTCAATAGAATACGTTGCAGCACTACTAGTTTCTCCTGTGTTATTATTGATGCTTGTAAGCCATGAACTTATCCTAAGAATATTATTGTGTTCTGCCTCCACCATCCTCTATAGTAGAGGCAAGGGATCTGCAAAACACCCTCAGAGCCGTGACAGCAACTTTGACAAGGGCCGAATTGAGATGGCTAAACGAGTGGGTCAGGGCATCTCCAAAATGGCAGGTCTTGTGGGGTGTTCCTGTTATGCAGTGGTTAGTACCTACCAAAATTTGGAGGTACTAACCAGGTGAATCGGCGACACTCTCTTTGTGCATAGGAAGCGAAGGCTAGACCGTCTGGTCAAATCCCATAGAAAAGCTACTGTAGCACAAATTGATGAAAAAGTTAATGCTGGCTAAGATAGAAAGACCCGACAGTTCCCAGACCGGAGTTCCCATACTGACCCCTGTCCACCAACGAAAGCGCCTACAATGGGCATGTGTGTGCCAGAACTGGTCCATGGATCATGGATGAAGGTGGCCTGGTCTTATGAATAAAGTTGTTTGTTTTTTTGTTTTTTGTTTTTTTACCATCATGTTAACGGCTGGATGTGTTTTTGTCATTTATGTGGGAAAGAGATGACACCAGAATGCACAATGGGAAGAAGGCGACCCGGTGAAGGCAATGTGATGCTCTGGACAATGTTCTGCTGGAAACCTTGGGTCCTGGAATTCATGTGGATGTTACTTTGACATGTTCCACCTATCTAAACATTGTTACAGACCAAGTACACCCCTTATGGCAACAGTATTTCCTAATGGCCTCGGCCTCTTTCAGCAGAATAATGCGTACTACCACACTGCAAAAAATGGTCAGGAATGGTTCGAGGAACATGACAGAGAGATCAAGGTGTTGACTTGGCCTCTAAATTCCTCAGTTCTCAGTCTGATCAAGTATCTGTGAGGTGTGCTGGAAAAAGAAGTCTGAGCCATGGAGGCCTCACCTTACAACTTACAGGACTTAAAAGATCTACTGCTAACGTCCTGGTGCCAGATACCTCAGGACACCTTCAGAGGTCTTGTGGTGTCCATGCCTCGACGGGTCAGAGCTGTTTTGTTGGCATGAGGAGGACCTACACAAAATTAGGCAAGTGGGTTTAATGTTGTGACTGATTGTGGGAGTGGTGTGTGTGTATATATGTACTATGTATATTTTTTTGAGTGTATATAATGTGTGTGTGTGTGTTCAACCAAGTATAACAATATAGTATTTTTTTATTATTATTACTACTAAAATGCATTATTACAATTAAGATTGCTGTGGTTGTTTGACTAGCTATTATATCTGGATCCAGACTATCTACTTATATTTTAATGCTGTAGAAATTGTATTGTTTATTTGTGTTGTTTTTTTTCTATTTTTATTTTATTTATAATTTTTAATTAATATATGAACAATCACCTATGTCTCTAATTTACTTTGAATATTTGTTTATTGATGTGGTATAAGAGATGTGTTATAGTGTAGGTTATGTGCCTCATGGTGATACTGTATAATTATACAACTGTTGTGTCACTATGTGTATTGTGGCACAATATAATTGCATAGCTGCTGCTAATGCCATACAATTGCATGGCTGTCACTTATGTATGTGGTTAGAATTCATAACATTAATACTTTTTGATATTGGACTTTGTTTATATATGTTCTTTTCTCTTATTTTATATTGGTTATTACCAGAGTTATAGATTGTTTTTTATTATTTTTAGTACTTTGTTTTTGTCTTGTATGCTTTTTATGTCATATCAGCTGTTCCTTGGTAATTCAGGTTGATTGACAAGAGCTGCTCTAGATAAAGGAGGTTGTAAGAAAGTGAACCTCATTCTACCTTTGTTAAAGTCTGGGTTCAAGAGACGAAACGCGTCAGAATTTACACTGGAATTTCTGTTTCAGTTATCTGATATTGGACTCATTTTATATTTCCACTGGTACCAGTTTTTTACCCTCCAGGATCTATGTGCCCTAATTGATGTAATTTGAACTTGCTACCAATGCTGAAATCAATCTCTATAGTTTTTTGCATGTGAAGACCTACTCACCTTTGATAATACTAACATCACTGATAGCAAAGAAAACATACTGCTGTGCTTTTGGGTAATGTTCTCCGACGGTTGCGTTCTGAGCACCCGGACGCAGTCATAAGCTGGGAGCTGCAGCACTGACAATTAAGTGTGTTATATAATTTATTTCCTATGCAAGTCCTTTGCCAAAGACATTCCATCAGGATCTGTACGTGGAATACCATTAATATAACAGCATTACTTTGATTGCTATATTTTTCAACTTATGGGCCAATTTGCTGGATATCTTGGAGGGATTTTATTGTGATTATATCTTTATATGAACTACCATTGTGACTGGATCACTGATAAATAACTTCTGGTATGAATTTATTTAAGGGAAATAGCGCAGGGTGCTGATTTATATAAATTGCCAATGCACTTATTTTTAATATTGTATATATTCTGAGATAGGAATTCGTTATTTCTGAGACCAGGGTAGCAACTGTTTTTTCTGTTTTCACCTTACTAAAGGATATGCCTTATTTCTGATGCATTTATCTGATACAATAGGCCTTTGTGGATGAAGATCTTGGGTGTATTGGGATATATTTAGTATGGAAGTGTCATTGTTTAGTATTTGCAAGGTTGCTAGTGGAAACCTCCAATTAGGCATATGTGCAAGGAGTCTGATAGCAGGAAGTGCTAATGAAGTTTTGTCATGAAGTGTCATGCCTGTTCTGGCCAAAGGCCCAGCAGGGGGTTGTTACTGTGTGGCCTTTGTCCAGAGTGAATTTCATAGATAAGCGCAAATTTTGTTAGCTTTGCAATGCATGTAAATCCATGTTTGTGTTAATAGAGTATATCCTGATGCTAAAAATAGCCTTGTCTAAACTGTATAAAAGATGAGCTCTGTGAGCATGTAATGTGTTCTTCTGATTTTTCATCTGACCTGATCACACTGGTATCTTCCACCAGAGTGTGTGAGCAAATAAACATCTTGCATCAAAGACCTGCTTGGAAACATCTTCAATATTGCTGTATACCTGTAATCTACAGATTAGACCCTAAATCTAATCCGTTCTCCGGCTGTCTCTGAGGTTTGGACCCAAGCGTTTCCAGTACCACCGCTCTGCCTGCTACCCAGCAGCCCTGGTCAACGTGATAGGCCAGGGGGAAGATCCATTCACAGCTATTCGGATCCATAGTAAGAGGTACGGAGTTACCAGCCCAGGTACACCAGCAACAAAACACGCTAGCAGCGTAATTTACCCAGAAGAAACCCGATATTGGATGCCGGTAAGGAGTCCAGTGGTGGCAGCTCGTGTAAGCCCCTCCTACTGTGGCAAGAGGGCGCTTTTTGGATAACGAAAGGGAACGGTGGCAAAGTAAGCCCAGCCGATTCCAAGCAACAACAGACAGGGTGGCATAGGCGGTCCATCCTGTCACAACCATATATTTACTAGTTACAAGGGCATATTAATTTAGTCTGTTTTATAGACACCATTTGTGATTTAATTTATACAGTTTTTAGTCCCAGTGTTTTTTAAATGTTTGGTTTCAGTTACCAATTTATGAGGCCTATGTATTATATTTATTGAGACGTTAAAAATATATTTTTATATATACTATTATCTCTGGTTTTATGTAGCATGCATGGTTTCCTTTGATTTTTCTAGTTAAGGCCAGGTCTACAGTATAGTAATATAGCACAATTTATTTCATGAAAAAAGCAGCAGAAAATGATACTTATCCAGGAACCATTTTGTTGTGCTATACAGAGAACTTTTCTCAAGGGCTGCTTCATACATACATACATACATACATACATACATACATACATACATACATACATACATATATGTAACAGAGTTGTGTTCAAAAATATTGGCACCATTGCACTTTTGTTCACAAAACTCACAATTTCCTCTAAAGAAAATTGAAATAAACAGTATTTGGTCATCACAATTCTTCTGTTAATATTACAGAACCCATGTGTTTTGTTCTGATTGTTATATTGTAAGAAATGGCACTGACTAAATTATTGAAACCCTATAATTAATGTTTAGTAGCACAGATTTTGGTCAAAATAATTACTACATAACCACTTCTATGGATGAGCTTCCAGCATCTTTCTATAGGCAGTTAAGCGCACGCTCCTTCTTCAAACTGCTCCAGTTCCCCCAAATTTGACATAGTACTGCAAATAAACAAAGCGTGTCGAATACAATAAAGAGCATGCACAGTATGGAAGCAGCATAGGAAAAAGATATTGCTGAGCATAATGTACAGGCAGATACATAAATCACAATAATAAAACAAGCATTAAAGACATATATCTGCAAGGAGTGAAACTGCATCTCTGTCCGGCACAGATCACAAGGAGCAACCAAAGTCTCGCAACTCTTTAAGAAAAAAGTTTGATATCCATCACTTATACCAAATATTTCTATACTTATCCACCAGATTACAACTGGTGAACCATTCATGTCCACAAATGTCATTAATAATGACCTTGTCCAACATGAACAAAGTGTAATGTAACCATCTGATAAGTTTATGCACCCTGCTCACCATTTTGAGGCCAAAGAGGCACATTGTAGCACTTATCGGGGGTACACAGACATCAAGTTGTATCATTCAGTCCATGACTTCACCCCAGAATTCAGCCGTGAGATGCACCCAGGATCCTGAGTGTCTGGATGTGCATACAGTAGCATATTTAATACAAGCCTTTTTCCTACCCATACAAGTGATGAAATATAGTGATCTATTTTCCAAAAGACACTGTAAACTGGCAACTGCTGAAGGGCATATAGCTTTGGCAGTAAGATCTTAAATAATCAATTTTAGGCTGGACATTGTATTCTGACTCGCATCTTTGAAAACCCAAATACGCAGGTATTTAAATTTGGGTGTCGATTGCAGGGGGAGCTGGACAACAGGACTAATCGGGCAGGGACCCCTTAGTGTAGAAATATTATTAGATGTATTCCAATTGACATGTAGACTAGAGTACTTTCCAAATTTGGTCATTGCATTTAAAAGAGCAAGCAAAAAGAGTAGTGCGTATCAGACAAAATCAGCAACCTGTCATCCGCATAAAGCGCAATGGTATTAATCCTGTCACTGCTGCAAAGACCTTGGATATGTGGGTCTGCCCATGCCATACACGCTTGGGTCTCTATGGCCAGCGCAGTTGACAGGAAACCCCTGCCTTGTGCCTTTAACCAGAGGGAAACTTCAGGACACAGAGCGATTTATACAGACTCTGAGAATGTGGCAGGAATAGAGCAGTCCCATCGGTTAATATACACCAGCCCAAATCCAAATTTAGACAGATCCACCCGTAAATAGTACCATTCTACAGTGTAAAAGGGCCCTCCCTGCCTAATATACACAGATGAGCCAATCACAGAAGGAAGTACACATAAGACCTAATCAGCCCATAAGGCTATTAATTAATTACTAGCTCCTGCGCACGCAGCTGTCAGTTTAGCCGGGCTGCGACGGTGAAGGAGAGACGACCGGTATGTCACTTCCATCCCACACGTCCCGGCTGTCGCCAGGACAACAGCTGGGATGTGTGGGATGGAAGTGACATACCTCGACATTTACACCCTTTGGGACTAATAGTTCGTTCTTGGGGCTCTCTTCTTCAACCTGGCGGATCAATAATGGACTAACCATTTATACCATGGCTCTCAGATCGGATGTTTATCTTCATTGTTAATTTTAATTTTTTATTTTTAACCTCACGAATCATGCATGCATTCGCTTTTTAGGTTTTAGACCGATCTTTTCAGTAATACCATCTTATACTAATGAAGTTTTGCCAACATAAGCACATAGCCTGTCTTTAAATTTAGGAACTGTATGAACGGTATAGGAATTGGGCCCACCCTACAATATATATATCTTTTGAAGGGAGACCTATATCGATGTTCATCTGTACCCATTAGAGTATGCAATAACATCAGATGGAGAAGTTAATATAAGCACTGTGGTTTTTTATCTAGTAACATTTTTTAACAATTTGAAAATATATGGTGTATGCTATATGTTATATGGAATGACATTACATGTTGTGTTACATAAAAATAAATTTTGATTATTCATGTATATATGATTGAGTGTACCTCACAGGCAGGGATAAATAAAAATCTAAACTATAGGCTGACCCAGCGCTTGATACATTTTATATCTTTAATGTCCTCAGAAATACCATGCAAAATATGTTGAATTAACAATGAAGCTAGGGTTCGAGCATAAGGCAGTTTGGGCAACGGGACAAAGTTACAAAGTGGGTCATCTTGCTGAAGCAATCCATGGCCACCCAGATGGTATTATGACCCGAAGACCATGGAAGATCCACAAAGAAGTCCATTGAGAGGTGTGTCCAAGGTTTAACTGGAACAGACAAAGGAACCAATGAAAGATTTACTTCAGGCACACTCCTGACAAGAGAGAACATAGCTTCTAACATCAGAAGACAAAGTGGGCCACCAATGGTTTTAAATATTCCTGAATGCCCCGATGGCACTCAGCAAGTACCAGTTTTCTAAGGTAAATAGGAACAAATAACTTGCCCGTAGGATTTTGAGCAGGAGCAATCCTCTGGAATTGTCGGAGCATAGCCCGAAGGTCTTGAGTCAAGCCCACATGACTCGAAGAAGATGGTGTGATGGGATGTGGGTCCGGAAGCAGGGCATGGGAGGCCAATAAGCTTCGAGACTGTGCCAGCTTTGATCTTCTTTGAGCCTGGTCAAAAGGTGATGATAAATTTAAAACGAGTTAAAAAAGAGAGCCCAACGAGCCTGTCTAGGATTCAAGATCTTTGCTGCCTGGAAGTATTGAAGGTTTTTGTGGTCAGTGAAGATGGTAATTAAATGGGTAGCTCCTTCCAGTCAGTGTCGCCACTCTTCAAAGGCCCATTTAATGGCCAGTAGCTCACGGTTAACCACATCGTAGTTGATCTCGGAGGGCGAGATATGCACAGGGGTGCAATTTTTTAATCTGTGTGTCCTTCTGAGTAAGGATGGTGCCTGCTCCTACGTCAGAGGCATCTACTTCAACAATAAATAGAAGTTCTAGGTTTGGATGTTTAAGTATGGGTGCAGAGGTAATAGCATTTTTTAGAGCTGAGAAGCTTGCTAATGCAGCTGGAGACCAATTACCTGTATTAGCACCTTTACGAATGAGGGCATTAATGGGTGTCCCTAATGTTGAAAATGCACGTATAAACCTCTTAATTGGCAAAACCAAGAAATCTCTGGACGGCTTTCAAATTGGTGGGGAGCGTCCAATCCAGAACTGCCCGGACTTGGAGAATCCTGAGGAGGAGTTTACAAATCCCAGAAAGATCACACTGGAAACCTCGAACTCGCATTTTTCAAGCTTCGCATATAACTGTGGCACAGTTTCTGCAGAACTTCTCTGACATGCTGAGAGTGCTGAGCCAGGGACTGTAAATAAATCAAAATGTTCAGATAGACCACAACCTTTTTGCCTAATAACTCCAGAAGGATCTCATTGATGAGATCCTAAAACATCGCCAGAGCATTGCAGAGGCCGAATGGCATAACGAAATACTCATAGTGCCCCGCGTGAGTATTAAAAGCTGTCTTCCATTTCTTATCCGCACAAAGTTATAGGCACCGCAAAAGTCAATTTTAGAAAAGATAGTGGCTGATTTGAGTTGGTCAAGTACAGAAATCAGGAGAAGCGGATATGTGTTCTTGATCGTGATTTTGTTCAGACAGCGATAGTCAATGCAGGGACTGAAGCTACCATCTTTTTTAGCTACGAAGAAACAACAGATACCTACTTAGAAGGTCGAATTAATCCTTTTTAGAGATTATCCTTTACGAATTGCTGCATCGCTTGAGTCTCGGGAATAGAGAGGGAATATCCTTTAGGCAGTTTAAAGCCAGTGATAAGGTCGATTACGGAGTCATATTCCCGATGAAGAGGTAGAGAATCTGCCTTCCTCATAAATACATCATGAAATTCTTGATATGATGCAGGAACGGGGTCCAGATCAGGCTGAAGAACTCAGAGAGGCAAAGTCAAGCAAGTAGACAAACACTCAGGACTCCAATTAACGATGTCCTTTTTTCAGTGAGAGGGTTATGACTCTGAAGCCAAGGGGGCCCCAGGATTAATGGAGCAGACAGACATAAGATCAAGTAGAATGAGAGCCCCTCAGTATGGAGGATACCCACTGACAACTGAATAGGTGGAGTCTTAACGAAAATTCTGCCCCCAATTAGGGGTTTACCATCCAATCCACAGATGGTGATGCTTGAGTTCACCTTAATGGAAGGAATACAGAGAGTCTGAGGCAACTGGGGATCCAAAAATGTACCAGCTGCACCACTGTCAAGAAACGCGGAGACATTAGTGGATTGAAGACCATAGACTACACGTGCATTGAGCAAAGCAGAATGTTCATAAGAGATTATTTGGAGACCTTGGCACACCCCTTTTCTCTTCTAGGCTTGACCATTTCCTGACTTGTTAGGACAAGCGCGGAGCAGGTGGCCCTTGTTGCCACAATACATGCAGACACACATGATGCGATGTTTGGAGCTTTCTTCTGAGGAAAGACGATAAGATCCTAGCTGCATGAGCTCAGCAACCTCCAAGGATGAAGTAGAAGGTGTTAGCGGAGTGTAGGAGGAAATTGTTGTATCCTTAACTTTTCATTCTTTGAATCTACGATCAGTTTTAATTACCAACTGCATAAGATTCTCCAATGTAGCTGGTATGGGATATTGCACCAGGGAGTCTTTGATTTGTTCAGAGAGGCCCAGGCGGAACTGACTCCAAAGTGCCGGTTCATTCCACTCGGTGCTCGTGAACCAACGCCTGAACTCTGCACAATACTCTTCAGCGGTGCATTGGACTTGTTTCAAGGCCCTAAGGTGAGATTCAGCCGAGGCCAATCTGTCAGGGTCATCATAGAGCAGGCTTAGAGCATTAAAGAATGTGTCAACAGACTGTAATGGAGGGCTTGCGGTAGCAAGACTAAATGCCCAAGACTGAGGGTCACCTTGGAAAACGGATATTATGATGCCAACCCTTTGAAGCTTCGAGCCTGATGAACGAGGCCTCAGAAGAAAATAGAGTTTACAACTCTCTTTAAAGTTGAAAATAAGGCTCTATCCCCAGAGAACTGATCTTGCAGATTTAGTTTGGGTTCCACCACGGGTGCTAGGGAAGTTTTTCTGAGCTTGTGAAGTTCTAGAGGCCTCTTTCTGCGCATACAATGCGACAGACCTTGGGCCATCTGGGATAAACTTTGAATCCGGCCCACTAGAACCTGGGCTGGAGAAGGATTCGTCCCGCTTTCATCATGGAAGTGAGGTTTTCTAAATTCTTCACTGGCCGGTTATAATGTTACGGCTAACGGTTATTATCATGAGCTTGTAGAACCAGATGGAGATGTCTTAGCCTATAGAAGCCACCTTTCCCGTAGAGCTAGTTATGCTCACAGGTACTCTGATGCCCCCAGGTCTTACAATCAGAGTAGTACAAGCTTATGAACTTGTGACACCAGGTGTGCCAGAAACCTACCACACTTGTCAAACTCAAAATATTGGCCATGTTTAGTAAACCGAAGCCGGCTCCTTGATTTATCCAGGAGACAATCTGACCACTCCCTCTGGACAGCCAACCACTGATGTATACCTGTGTTCACATGAGAGGTAATAAAAACTGCCTCCAGGCGTTGGGCCACCCTTTCCAACTATTCTCCTTTCAATATGGACCCTCGCTTGAAGGAAGTAACACTGGATGTTAGGGAGCTCCTAAAGAAAGCTTTTAATGCATCTCAGAGGACAGGGGCTTCCCCGTGTGTGTATTAGTAGCAAAATATCTTAATTTTGCTTTCTGTAAACTAATGGATGATGAGCTTTTATATAAAAGGTCTAATTTGGTCTCATCTGTCCATAGAACAGTATCCCAGAAGGAATTTGACTTGTTCTGGTATGTTTTGGCATTCTCAAGTTAGGCTTTTTATGCATCTCTCTCACTGCATTGGGCCCTACCATATAACCTCTTTTATTGAGCTGGCGATAGTCAGTGAGAGTTGCAACTGGCATACCTTATGTTAGCTTGAATCTGTTTGGCAGTTGCTCAAGGTGCTTTCTCTACCATTCCAACAATGTTGCACTGCAATCTTCGATCAAGTTTTCTTTTGCTGCCACATAGAGGGAGATTGGCTACAGTGCCATTGGCCTGAAAGTTCATTATAACATTACATACGGTGGACATGGGAACATCAAGGTTTCTGGAGATTGATTTGTAACCTTGAGATTGTCCATGCTTCACAGACAATTCTCTGGGGTGTCTTTTTTTTTTTTTTTTTTATCATGCTCATTGCAGTACACACTGTGCCACAAAACAGGTGAATGACTCATTTTCTCTATTCAAGTTTGTTTAATGCGATTTTATATTAGTCTGCTGTTACTCACCACAGGCGCGAGTTCTGTTGCAAAGTTAAGTAGAAGCACCTGTCTGAATTCTTCATTATTTTTTATTTTTTTTCAAAGGTGCCAATAAATTCAAAAAATTCAAAGCATGTCACTATTTTTGGCCACAACTGCAAAGGCATTATATGAATACAAAAGGAATGATATTTTTATTCAGTGTTTATTTTCAATAGTATAAATCTGTTTTCACCTAACTCAATAGAAATATGAGATAAAATGGACAGAGTAGCTATGCCAGTTGGGCCTTTTATGCATTGAACTTCAGTACTCTAGAATTGTCTGCTGCACATAGAACTGTTCACTTGTCACAAAGACTATTTACTAGAAATACTTTTGAAATAAAGCTATTACATTTGTTTTACTGTCATTTTAACATTTCAGATGAAGGAGTGACATTGTGGTATGATTATGTCAGACTACCTCATCCCTCCTTACACTCTACGTTCCTGCAACCATTAATAGACTCAAAAGTCAAGCACAGGAATAGGATCAAGTCCCCACAGCTTCTCGTACAGCAGCTTCGTTTACTTAAGTCTCAGGCAGAACTGGAACTCATGAAGAAAGCAGGCCACATCTCTTCTCATGTATGGAACTCTGAAAATCCTTGTGAATATAGTATATTAACCACATTTCTGAGCTGTAATGATGTGCACATGTTTTATTCTGGTAGTTTGGCAGTAGAAGTGTGCTAACAGTGTCAAGTATATTGTAATACACAACTAAATCCTATCCAACCTATTTGGTATTATGGGCAGTTTAGTTCAGGTAGCATTAATTTATACCACTGTTTGCATTCTAGTCTAGTTTTCTGTTTCTCCCTCATGTGTTAATGCAGCTGCTAAATATAGGCTTCCTAAATATGCTTAGCAAGTTGATGGAAATATATTCTATGGTTTCTAGTATTTCTGTAATCTTGTGTACATAGTCAATAGGATAAATCTCATTGTTCATTGGGCTGGCTGAACAAATGATGGAGAGAAATTTAATGTTTCCACTGACAGACCAGTGTTTGCTGACTCATTTTTCAAAAATTGTTTTGATTAAATTTTGATTGGTACATAGTATGTTTTTGGCCCATATAAGTAATAATTTCAGGCCAGTTTGACATAAAACTACCAGTTTGGCCATTAAAATCACAGCATCTTTGGGTGCAATTAGTGTATGTCTTGCCAGATGACAAGATACTGTAATATGCATACAACTATGATCTGCAGAGGTTAATTTGATGCCTTGTTTCTTTCCTCTTAATGACTTTGCTTTTGCCTTCTAGGCATTCATAGAGACCATGCATTGCAGTAAGGCTCCAGTGAATGAAGCTTTCCTATATGCCAAGGTAAGAAGTGCAGTCTAAAAGACCTTGAAAATAATCTTGTTATCCATGAACCTAACATTATAGTATTTGCTTAAGGCATACATTGTACTACATCTCCCTTTTGTATATTATTGATATCCCTTATTATTTATTGTCTACATTATTACCAAGCAAGCTAGGAAAAAACAATTACCATATATATTGGAGAAGTCAAGTAGGTCATTATTAATTATTTATTTGTAACAATGTTTTTATTTCAAGACAGTGCAAACAGAATCAACATACAAAGCAAAGAGCATTTTTAAAGAGTGTAAAATGTTTGTATTGCTTCCATGTTGACTTGGTTTATGGAGTTTATATAATGATATAAGGGAGGCTGATAGAGGTTGAGAAACTGAAAAACAAATAAGGATGTGGGCTAGGGAAAGAAAACGACACAGAGCCAGGATAAATGTAACATGTCCAAAACTTATTCTATGAGCTAAACAAGGGGAAATGTCATATTCCAAAATCAACCTTTTCTTAGTAGGAGTACTAATAATGTAAAGGTCCTTCCAGCACAATTTCTATTGCTGAAATTGCAGGTGTTTGTGATGTAAAGCCTGAAATCAAGATAAATCATGTCAGATCTTTTTTCACCTTTAATGTGACCTTGCATCCAACACAATTCAAGTCACACAAAAGTAGAAAATTGTTAGGTAAATGTGAAAATAAAAAACCTACAAAACCCTGGTTGCATACGTTTGCACCTTTCATAATGTGTCTGTGTAGTGTTTGAAAAAAAAAATCACATTTAAAATCATGTTCAGAGGTAATTTGCATACACCTGTCAGCAATGAAAGTGATTGTGATTAAACCCAAATAAAGATCAGCTGCACAATCTGCAAAATAACCTTGTGCTACATGTTAAGTATTTACAAGAGGTTGTATGCTGTCATGATTCCCCCCGGAGGGGGGGGGGATTTATTTTGTCCCTTATAGGAGTTAAAAGGGAAGTGTATGTGGCAAGTGCAGCAATGCCAGATTGAACAAAATAATCTAGTGAGTGAATCTAGTGAGTTGTCAGGTAGCATAATAATATTTCTTAATGCACGTATTGATTAATTTCACAGCATCAATCGTAGTTGGTGGTGTGAAACAATAATATGTCTTTCCCCATCTCAACAAGCCCACTGCTCCAGGCATTTCTGCTGGGAGAAACATAGTAAGTCTTGAGAGCCAATGTAAAAAGAAAAGTTGTAACTTCTATAAATAGCAGCAGCTTTTGTCATTTTGTATCATGTTATGGATCTTGAGGCAGTGTGCTACTGCCTGAAGAAATGGGTATATGAATAGCTAGCTATGCATTAGCCAGTTCTGCTGCTCAACCAAGGGTCAATCAATGCAATTGTATTGTGTGGACAAAACTGACAAGTTTGGATTACTTCCGGGTCCATTGAGGCCTGACAGTGGTGATCTTTCAATCACATTTTGTGCCATATCCATTAGTAAGCCTATTGATTTCAACAGGATCATTATTGGGAATTGTGGTGGTTTTCAGCCCACAGACACTGTTATATCAGTGAATGGAAGAGTTTGATTAAAGGTGTAGATTCCCTAGTATGGTAAAATGCCAGTATAATTAATTGTTTATTCTCAACCAGTTTGATTTTGAATGTCGTGCCCGAGGTGCTGATATTTTGGCTTACCCACCTGTGGTTGCTGGAGGAAATAGAGCCAACACTCTGCATTATGTGAAAAATAATCAGATAGTCAAGGTGAGAAAATGCAAGTTATCATGCATGTTTCATGTTTGACCAGCACTGTCTGACTGACTTATATTTCTTTGTTTTGTGACATGGCATGGGGTATTAGTTTGTGTCCCCATTCTATTATTGTAATGCTTCCTAGATTATATATAGTTTTAATAGGAAAACATATTGTATAACATGCTCATATGATGCCTGATAGAGAATTCCACAGATTACGATTTGAGTAATTTTTCAGTCTTGGTGTATATTTACTAAACTGGGTTTGAAAAAGTGGAGTTGTTGCCTATCGCAACTAATCAGATTCTAGCTTTCGTTTATTTAGAGCAGGCCTGGTCAACCTGCGGCCCTCCAGATGTTTGTGAAACTACAAGTCCCAGCATGCCCTTCCAGCTATCAACTGGTTGTCTACTGGCAAAGCATGCTGGGGCTTGTAGTTTCACAACACCTGGAGGGCCACAGGTTGGACAGGCCTGATTTAGAGCATTCTACAAAATGACAGCTAGAATCTGATTGCTATAGGCAACATCTCCACTTTTTCAAACCTGTAGTTTAGTAAATATACCCCTTTGTTTGTTGCTCTAGTGTTTTTGCAATCACAGACAACACACAGAGGGGATCATAACAGTTAAACAGTTGCAGCAGAGAATTAAGCAATAGTTATCAAATGAAAGTAATAAATGTGTCCTGTACCATTTCCATGCCCCGACGACACTGAGGATGAGGTTCTGGGAAACTGAGGAAAACAAATACAAGAAATCTCATGAAATGTGTGGCTTTTATGAAGATCAAGGCAGATCAATAAATTGTAGCCTGAACGCTTAATATCATTGTGCAAGAACTCCTTTAGAATTTTAAACCCTTCTGAAAATGATCATATGATTGAATTGCTGAAACATTGTGTATTGTGATCATTTGACACTATATATAAAAGTGCTTACTATTATTTTTATTAGTTTGTTCCCATCCAAAAACATGGAATCTGTTAGAAGCATCATTTGCCACACCAGACCAAGCATTTTATATAGTAAACTCTTGTGATTGTGTGTGCTCCTGTTTCTCCTTTTCATTGCCACCTGTAGAAGTAAATGGGCACATGAGTTAAGCATTGAGCATTTGAAGCACAGAAGTAATTAAAATGGAAGGTGGCACATAAAATATACAAATCCACACATAAAGTGTTTTAACTAATGCCATAAATGTCAGTAGATTGCTGGCATATTTAGTTTTCACAGGTACAGCTTCCACTAGGTGTGTCTAAACATTCCTTGTCTTAAAATCCCATGTCTGAATAGCTTATTTTAAATGCTAGGGGGTATCCTGTTGCTTCAACCAAACGTCAGTCTCTGACAACTTTTCACATTAATTTAATAACATTGGGTGCAAGATCAATTTCATGTGTCCGTAGAAGGCCAAAGTGCAAAATATGCTTTTACATAGGTAAGCATGTATTAAAATAATTGATTATCTGAACTAGTTGCTTAAAGTAAATAATACATTTATTTAATAAAACATTACATTTTGGTCAATTAACAGATAAATCTTAATTAGAAATATTACAAATAGTGAAATCATATTTTGACTTGATAAGGATTTAACAACAGGTATGATAGTGACATTTTCCAAGATTGTAAAACATTCTTATCTTATTATTAAGATATTGAACAGAGAGTCTAATCTATCTGAGAATGTTAATCAAGGGTTGGTTCCCAGTCAGAAATGACTTTCCACAACTAAAGCTGGGTACACACTACAGAATTTTCCACCAACTTTTTATGCCGATCAATTTTAAATGCGATCGATGGTCCGATCGCTCGGTCCATGGACTGCATACACACTAGCCTTGTTTATGATAAAGAGAAGAGCGGACGTCCATTTAGCGACTTTTTACAGCCATGTTGTCGTGAGCAATGATTGCAATTTCGTACACACTGAAGCAACATTTGCAGGGCATGTAACAATGTTGCAAAGACATTAGCATAAAGGGGCAGAGCTTTCGCTATAGTTGACACCCAAAACCGCATAAAAAGACAAGGCAACACTGTCACTTCATTCATTCCTATTTGTAAACCTACAATGGCTACAGTAGTATAACGAAAAGCAACAGCACTTTTCCTGCTTGTTGTGGCAAGAAGACTGCAGGTACGGAACCAAAGAGAAAGAAGGAGAAAGAGTAGATCTTGTTGGAGCAAAGATTGGTTCAAGAGGAGAGACACGTTCTCTCATATGCTCCTGCTACAGGAGATACGGGACAACAACCCAGATGACTTTAAGAATTTTCTTCGTATGAATGATGCCACTTTTCAGGAACTCATCCAGATCGAGAACTCCCATTTAAGGAGACCCATATCGCTGTAGCAAAGACTGGTGGAAGCACTAAGATTTTTGGCAACAGGGAGAACACTAGCAGATCTTAAGTACAGCTATTTCACCTCAAGCTCTTGGCATGATAATGCCTGACACCTGTGATGCCATCATCGAAGTTCTCTGAAGGTTGGTCAAAAGCAATAGTATTTATTATAAAAATAGCGGTTTATTACCATACATATTACCATACATAGAATTGTAAAAATATATTTAACTTGTAACATGCAAAGCATTCATTATTTGGACCAGAGCAACAGTTTATAATTGTTGGTAGTGCAAAATTTCGCTTGTGTCCCCAGCGTAATGTGGCATCCTTCCTGATGCTATTGGTGTGGATGTCATAAACGGTTGAGACATTACGCTTTGTCCGCTAATGGTAGCATGCTGCAACTGTGCTGTGTGAAATGTGTATGATTGTTTGTGTCTGCGGTTAGATGGGAAAATAACTGTCCGGCCACAAATCTTCAGTGGTAGCCCTACACATGAGGTCGCACAGCAGCCGCTCCATTTCATCTTGTATGCGCTTGCTACTACTTAACATTTTGCTAGCTATTGTTGCTCCTAGGAACTCAAATGTGTCCCGTTCCTTTGTTTTTGTTATCAAAGTGTTAGCGCAATCAAGCATCTTTTCTGTTAGTGCATCACTTTCTTGTATTTCCCTTATTCTACGTCTCTTTCGCTTCTGAATGTTTTTTGCTAGTGTACCAGCTTGGGTCACGGTCCTGGCTGTCAGCAGTTAGCTGGCTTTCACGTGCAGTGCAATTACTTGTTGTAGCTTCCTGGCCTTCAACATCCAGCAAGAGGCCATCAGACAGGAGTGCAGGCTGAAAAAGAGCAAAAGAATGAGGGTATGCAATTGCATGCAGGTTCAAATGTAAACTATTTACACGTCTTTATGTTTCAGTTTCCATCAACAGAGAAAGACTGGAAAGTGATAGTGGAAGACTTTGAGAGGCTATGGAATTTTCCAAATTGCGGTGGTGCCATTGATGGCAAACATGTCAGAATTATGCCACCATCAAACAGTGGATCTTTCTACTATAATTACAAAGGATTTTTTAGCATTATTTTAATGGCCATAGTGGATGCGAACTATGAATTCTTATTTGTGGACATTGGAAAAAATGGAAGAGTCTCAGATGGAGGGCCATTGGAGCATACTACCTTCCATAACAAACTACAAAACAATGCCCTTAACCTTCCATCGCGAAGTAGCACAAAATATGGACTAAACTTTGTGTTTGTGGCAGATGACGCCTTTGTATTGCACAAAAATGTTTTAAAACTGTACCCACAAAGAAACCTGAGCATTGAAAGGTGTATATTTAATTACAGACTGTCACGTGCCTTTTCAACGTGTAGTTGAAAATGCCTTTGGGATTCTAAGTAACAGGTTCCGAGTTTTTCATTCTGCAATAAACTTGCGTTTGGACAAAGTCGACAAAGTAGTGATGGCCTGTTGTGATCTGCATAGCTTTCTACAACATAAAAGCAACAGTGGACGTACCACTGCCAATGTGGAAACTAATGCCGAAGACATGGAGGTAGTGGGCTTGACACCATTAGAGTGTGGACACTCTAATAATTGTAGTATATTGGCAAAATTAAATCGGGAAGCGTACCTTACCTATTTCAACGGAGATGGTGTTGTGCCATGGCAGAATGATTGCTTATGACAACTGTTTATATACATGTTATGTATTGTTATTGTGTTGTTGATTCTTTTAACCTGAATAAATCTGTTACATGGCAACATCATAATGTACTGTACTTACTGTGCCACTTGCAGGTATATCATATGCTTGCTCTACCTCTGTGGATGAACTGCTGTCTGTGGGCATGCTGCTAGTGGACGTACGTGGTGTTTCTTGGTCCCTCACAAAGTGTAACAGATCAAAGTACCATAGCTTTGGCACATACACGTCTTTAGCTGCAGCTCCTGATTTTTTGGCTGTATCAACTTTATTTAATTCTTTTTTATACACAGTCCTAAGGTTCTGGATCTTGCTTTTTGCCCATTCAACAGTTGCTCCAGGGTGATATGGCAGACATGCTTTAACAAGCTCTTGCATCGCAGTGTTCCGCATCATTCTGTTTCAATAATCTTTGGATTTGGCTTTCCACAAACATGGGTGAGCCCTGTAGGTCTCAATAAAATCCTTCATTAGGTCAGCATTTCTTTCGTAAGCCATTGTGTTCTGTTTGGCTATAATAAAAATAAACCTATTTCCCATCTGTGCTGTACAATAAACCAATGCAAGTAAACATGTATGCACCAATCACAAAGAACTTACCGTATATGTTAACGAATGTACAGCTCCGAACAATCGTAAAATCCCTTTGTATGTAATGGTCATGAACGGGTTAAAGTTATAGAAAAATGAAATTCATACAAGAGGTTATTATACAGGAATAGGCATCACCCACAATGCTCCATTCTCTGCAGGCATCATCGCTGATTGGTACACAGCAAAAACAAACGCCCATGTCTGAGTGTATAAAATTATAGAGGAGCCTGTCTTGCACCGAGGAACGTGAGAAGATGGCGAGTGAGGAGAAAGTGTTAGTGGGGGTTGGAGCAATGGAGACGGAGACGTACTCTGAAATGGTGCTGGAAGGGCCAACAAATTTTGGAAAAGTTACGGTGGGGGATGGAGATGTTCAAGAAGAATTTACTGCAGTTAAAAGAGCAAAGTCAATGAGCCCAAGAGAGGTGGAGATGACTGGACCAGTACGACTGTCAAAAGCGAAAGTACTGAAAAGTTAATAGAAAGGAAGTGATAATGCAAAAACTACTGTGATTACTGAAGGAAAAACTTGGAAAGAAAATAAATAAATTCCAAGTCCAGAAGAGGTGGTCGGACCTTAAAAATAAAGAAGAAAGGAGACTGGAGTGAATTCGTAGAAACATTAAAAAAAGTGAGTAGCACGTGTAGTGTACCTGTTTGAAGTACTTTATGTATATCATTCTACTTTCACATGAACCAATGCAAACGCATGATTATTGTTTTGTCAGAAGGAAGAATTAACCGTGAGAAGGCCAGTGTAGGTACCACTGATGTAACACTTGTTATCAAACAAGAAAAAATAAATGTGCCAGAGGGACCACAACACAAACTGATCTCGGGCAGTGTGCAAGGTGAGCACATTTCTGGTGTAGGATTAAAACTTTTATTAACTTTATTACAGCTATAGAAGTGTAATGGTAAACATTTTTTTTTTCTTGTTTCATAGATACCATCGTCATATCTGGTGAAAGTTTGGAGGAAGGAAAAAATGTTGCAAAGCTCCAGGAATATTTTAAAGAAATGAAAGGAAATATAGCCAACATCAAGAAAAAAATTAAAAACCTTGATAATACTTTTGATGACATGTATATGCTGTTGGCAACTGTTGTGCCACAAACCACTAGTACCCTTTTTTTTTTTTCACGTGTCAAATTCTAATATACAAATTTTATATAATTTTTTTTTTTTTTACCCGCCTGCAATAAAACTGTTGCATGAACACTGTGTGGTTTTTTTCAGGGTATTTTACAAATATTAGTTAATAAAGGTTAAATGAGAATATATTGCCAACATAGATACAAAGGGTAATAACACACATGCTTTATACACGTGTAATGGTCTGCAGCCAGACAGGTGCAATGCACATCTATATAAAACACAAGACTGTGATGTGCGTATACCGCACCACGTGGGACTGGTACAGACATTACAAATGTACATACACACGCCCCCCAGGTCGAGGAGGTATCGGAGGATTGTCGTGGATCGGTCGGAAGTTTATACACACTACACAACGGAAACGAGATTGGAACGAAAATATTAAACGGTACGACCAACCAAATGAGGCGACAATCGTCCATTTGGACAGACTTTTGAACATCGTGTCACTACTCACACTGACCCAACTTTTGAATGAGCGGTCGTATGTCGGCTGATTGAGCCGATTATTGGACGAAAACTGTGTAGCGTGTACCTAGCTTAAGTGTTTAACGTATGACTTGTGAATAATACAAAAGACTTGTGAGTATACTTAATATATGTGCAAATCTAGTTTTTGTTTTTTTTACATATAGATTAGGTTTCACATGAAACTTAATTACCATTCAAAGTAACTAGTGAATGAAAAGTATTTCATTCATTGTAGGAATCTTAGGTTTTTATCTTGTTAAAGACAAATATAGCTAACTAACTGTTAAATATACAATCCTAAAGATTTAATCAAAATTACACTTTGAGACATGGGAGAGTGGAGATTTATAGTGGCATCCCCTCTTAAAATTGAATTACCACATAGGGTGGGAGCAGATAATTTT
Organism: Mixophyes fleayi; assembly: GCF_038048845.1. NCBI lineage: Eukaryota > Metazoa > Chordata > Amphibia > Anura > Limnodynastidae > Mixophyes > Mixophyes fleayi. Next base: position 78,143,693 of record NC_134409.1, read on the forward strand.
AGGTGACAACTGGGGCTGTGTAACATTTTGAAAGTGGGTGCAAGCAGGAGGACCAAAGAGAAGCTGCAATCACGATCATTGTGGGTTTTCATTGGTGCTACCGCTCACATCCCCTTTCTGCATCAATTTTCAATTTGGTAAAAGAGCTTTTAGACCAGCAATACTTAAAGTGGACCTGTCATCTACACAACCACACATTAAACAGATATCTGAAAAGACCACACTAGCAGCAAATATGGATAAGAACTGCCATGTTCAGTTAGGGTTCCGATGTGTCCCCTTTTTCACCCAAAATGTTTAACTTGTAGTACTAATATTCCCACAGTTCATACTCCTGATTCACCCAAATTTTCAGGACAAACTTAATTTATTAGGGACCTAAATAGAAGTATAGAGTGGATTTTATAGCCTGAGCAAGCTTCTCTGTTTTTAATTCCAAAGTTACAGATAGCTCATGCAGAGTGTGCTTCTGAGAAATATCTTGTGACATCAAGCTGCATGCTTTCATTGTCTCTTAATTATCACATAAGCTCAGTGTTGACGGAATTTTTGCCCACACCAACAGATAAATTAAATGATGCCTAAGGCATGTTTGACACAGAAATGGAGTATTATATCTGATTTGTCTCAACGAGCCATGTGTGTTTATAATTTTGCAATTAGGCTTTTATTCAGTCTGTACTATGCATGATGGGTACATTTTAAAATCTGATGGAAAGTCATTGCACTGCTTTTCTAGATGCACACAATCACTTACACTAGTTACTTTGGTCACGTTTTACAAATTGTCTAAACCAGGGTTTCCCAAACCCAGTCCTCAGGGCTCCCCAACAGTGCAGGTTTTCTGGATCACATGTGACATAATTAGGACCACATGTGGATCTGTTACAATGTGTCAGTCAGTAATGAATACACCTGTGCTCCAGCAAGGAGATATGGAAAACCTGCACTGTTGGGTAGCCCTGAGGACTGGGTTTGGGAAACCCTGGTCTAAACATTTCACCATGTGAGGTTCCATGCTGAAAAATCAAACGGATACTGTACAGAAGCTTTCTCCATATGGTAAATATGGTTGGTGAATGACTTGTATGTCTGGTCATCTGCATTCCCTGGTTGCACTGCTGTGCCCAAGAAAAGTGTTGTCTGAGAGACAGGAAAGAGTTTAAAGATTGAGATGTGGAGGTAGTAAAATATGAAACTTGTTGCAGAATCGATGGAATAGCCTTTCAACAAGTCTAAAACAAAATGACACAAGGTTACACACAGTGAATACCAAAAACATTAATCAATACAAAGATTCAAGTATAGAGCAGAATAGTAGCAACAAGTGTTTCTGACAAATAATATTTGTTTGTTGATTTTAGTCTGGCGATATGGTTCTGGTGGATGGAGGTTGTGAAGCATCTTGCTATGTAAGCGACATAACACGTACATGGCCAGTGAATGGCAGGTGAGTATAAGAGAAATTGATTGTTTGACATTTAGTAAGGTGAAAACAATTTATCTGGCTAGATAGTTGGGCAAGACAATCATTTCTTTTCCATTGGAATCACCTGGTGTCATGATTTCTAATCTTTATTTCTGGAATTCTCTAACCATTCTCTCACAATATGTCAACTCAGGTATGGCAGCATGGTTGAAAAAGAGGGATAGGCTGCGCTTCCTCCAAATATATGAAGCAGCCAAATGCGAACCTGAGAGTGTATCGGGGACCCCTAAACTCCCAACAATGTTAGATACGTATAAAAATAGTCAGGTTCTGGGCGCTTGTAAAGGAAAGGTATATCAATTTAATATGGATAGGTCCACAATACGCTCCGGCCGGAACGAGACAGCTTAGATGTGTTAAACAATTAACATGCATCAATTGACACTGCCGAAAACAATGATAATGGTAAAAAACACTACAAACTCAGTGTGATTGCAAATATGGTTAGAGTGCACTTGCAAGCTACTAAAATATGAAATGACAATTGATATGAACCGCAAAAAGAAAATGTAAGGAAATATAATGTCCAGAGTTGTAAAATAAAAATGTTGGTGATGATGAAAAATGCAAGCAAAAATGAAATTGGTAGCCGTTACTCACATGAAGCAGGGATGTCTGGCTGTCTATAATGCAGACAGGCACTTAGTAGCAGTCCCAGAGTCTGTGCTGATGAGGTTAGATATAACGTTGATTTCAATGATAAAAAGCACCCAGCAGAATGCCAATTATTAAAACAAGAATGAGGAAGAAAGTTCTTCTAGTTCCTAAAAGGAAATCCTCTCCTTCTTGTTGAAAGAAAAAATGATCCCGCTCAAATAGCGTGTGCACGCAGCGGTATATCTACGTGTTGAGATTAAATGTATGGATATCAAAATGCCTCCAATAATGGACAGGTACCCAGCAGAATATAGGTGGTGATGATCCAAATGTAGTCCTCCTAATCCCCAACGTAGTCTCTCTCTTTCTCATAAAGTTGAGGCTAAACAGGGGAAGCAGTAGTGCCGGTGCGGATGAGCGCATACACGCTACAGGCTGGTCTCCGATGTGGATGTAGTCCTCCTAATCCCCAAACGTAGTCTCTCTCTTTCTCATAAAGTTGAGGCTAAACAGGGGAAGCGGTAGTGCCGCTGCGGATGAGCGCATACACGCTACAGGCTGGTCTCCGATGTGGATGTCTGTATATGGTAATGTAAGATGCTAGCATGCTAGTAAGTTGAATAAAACTGAGTTGAGGGACAGTCTCCAACGCGTTTCGCCCGGTAGCAATGGCCAGTGGGCTTCCTCAGGGATAGTAATGTCCAACTGGTCTTCCTAGCCAGTTTTTAAAGAGATCCGGATGTGCCAATCAGCCAAGAGGCAATGGAGTAATTAAGTAATTAGTGAATAAATCTGAGTACTGGTGATTGCACAACAATCCAACAGTCATGATGGAAAAAAAACCAAAGAAAACAATAGTGCACTAGTTGCAAAACAAAAGAGCATGTTTGAACATATATAGAAAAATATATATAAATAGATCTGGTTGCATAAATATTAATGGGTGATGTACATGGTATATATATGAAATGAACAAAAATAAAAAAAAATAAAAAAAATAATAATTATTTTAAAAAAAATTATTTTTTTTTATATTTTTTAATTTTAATTTATTTTTATTTTTTTTTTATTTTTTTTTTTTATTTTTTTTATTTTATTTATTTTTATTATTTATTTTTGTTCATTTCATATATATATACCATGTACATCACCCATTAATATTTATGCAACCAGATCTATTTATATATATTTTTCTATATATGTTCAAACATGCTCTTTTGTTTTGCAACTAGTGCACTATTGTTTTCTTTGGTTTTTTTTCCATCATGACTGTTGGATTGTTGTGCAATCACCAGTACTCAGATTTATTCACTAATTACTTAATTACTCCATTGCCTCTTGGCTGATTGGCACATCCGGATCTCTTTAAAAACTGGCTAGGAAGACCAGTTGGACATTACTATCCCTGAGGAAGCCCACTGGCCATTGCTACCGGGCGAAACGCGTTGGAGACTGTCCCTCAACTCAGTTTTATTCAACTTACTAGCATGCTAGCATCTTACATTACCATATACAGACATCCACATCGGAGACCAGCCTGTAGCGTGTATGCGCTCATCCGCAGCGGCACTACCGCTTCCCCTGTTTAGCCTCAACTTTATGAGAAAGAGAGAGACTACGTTTGGGGATTAGGAGGACTACATCCACATCGGAGACCAGCCTGTAGCGTGTATGCGCTCATCCGCACCGGCACTACTGCTTCCCCTGTTTAGCCTCAACTTTATGAGAAAGAGAGAGACTACGTTGGGGATTAGGAGGACTACATTTGGATCATCACCACCTATATTCTGCTGGGTACCTGTCCATTATTGGAGGCATTTTGATATCCATACATTTAATCTCAACACGGAGATATACCGCTGCGTGCACACGCTATTTGAGCGGGATCATTTTTTCTTTCAACAAGAAGGAGAGGATTTCCTTTTAGGAACTAGAAGAACTTTCTTCCTCATTCTTGTTTTAATAATTGGCATTCTGCTGGGTGCTTTTTATCATTGTAATCAACGTTATATCTAACCTCATCAGCACAGACTCTGGGACTGCTACTAAGTGCCTGTCTGCATTATAGACAGCCAGACATCCCTGCTTCATGTGAGTAACGGCTACCAATTTCATTTTTGCTTGCATTTTTCATCATCACCAACATTTTTATTTTACAACTCTGGACATTATATTTCCTTACATTTTCTTTTTGCGGTTCATATCAATTGTCATTTCATATTTTAGTAGCTTGCAAGTGCACTCTAACCATATTTGCAATCACACTGAGTTTGTAGTGTTTTTTACCATTATCATTGTTTTCGGCAGTGTCAATTGATGCATGTTAATTGTTTAACACATCTAAGCTGTCTCGTTCCGGCCGGAGCGTATTGTGGACCTATCCATATTAAATTGATATACCTTTCCTTTACAAGCGCCCAGAACCTGACTATTTTTATACGTATCAGGTATGGCAGCATTGACACTGATACAACACAACAAGAACAGTTTGTATGAGAGGAGTGCTGTCTAATTTCACCTCTTTAATTTTTGCTTCAGTTCTAGTATATAAAACCCAAATTTTTTTTTTCTCTTGCAGCCCAAGTGGAGATGGATGTTTGTTTTTTAATTAAATTTTTTTCTAACTAGAACCTATTATTTTTGTGTGTTTCTATCACTTACACTGTATGTACCTTTTTGATTTGCTTCAATAAAAATGTTAACATAAACAAAATTTATACACATTTAGTGCTAACCAGTTAATTTACCTACTTAAAAATCAGCCAGTGCTTCCTATTATAGAGATACAAAAAAAATGTGCTTTACTGTAGGTCTGAAGAATTGATAAATCCTTTTATTTTACCTTTTTTTCATATGTTTTATCATTTTTAATTAGCAGATATCTTTTTTTTTAGTTGAATCTGTATTCCTTTTTACCAGCATTGATAGAGATGTTTCTATTTGACCATGTTTTTGTGAATCTAAAATTGCTGGAAGGCAGATAAGAACAAATACAGCAGATCCCTCCGCCCTGGAATCTGCCCTCAGCTTGGGATGTCCTGTATAACTGTATTGACGTCACTAGTTCTAGTAAACGAATTTAGCAAGTTCTGATTCAAAAGCGCCACAGTATAGTGTATGTTGTGTGCAATCAACAAGTGGTCAAGTCAACCAATGAACATTGTACAAAATTTAAAAATTTAACAATTCAATTCACAGATTAAAATGTTCTCTGTATGACTCAACAGTGGTCAAAAGATGCAGACATTTATCTTGGTGACCTCACATTGTGTTATTGAAGCTACGCTCCAGATCAAATGCAGTTGGATAAAATCGCCAAAGTATAGAAAGCCATTGACCTTTATTCTAGACCACACTATCACAACGTCTAAACATCATGGACAGTGGATCAATTAATGTTTACTTCACACTATTTCTTCAATGGATTTCTCAAGTTGCTTTCTATTTGGAATGCAGCTCAAGAAATTGCTTTTGCAGTTGAGCCCTAAAGTTTTATTACAACTACATGATAGCTGCATGACTGCCAGTCATAAAAAAAAAAAATTATCACATCATTCTACAATCCTTCAATTTTAAATTTTTTATTCAATCAGTGTCTAGAAATTTAAAAGATAGGTATTCAGCTCTGACACATCCACAATCGCAACATGTTAGAAACAATAAAGATTCATAGCCGTATATTGTGTATCTGGCAAACATACCAAATGGAATATATGACCAGTATATATGCAACAGAGTAGACACACCAGGAGGAGTAAAACAGATTATTGATGATCTAGGTAGACTAGAGGAATGGTCAAGAGAGTGACAACTACAGTTCAATGCCCAAAAAAATGCAAAATCATGCACTTGGGTCTCAAAATTCAGAGGCTAAATATAGTATTAATGGCATAATAATGGAAACTACTGAAGAGGAAAGGGATCTAGGAGTCACTATTTCAGTTGACTTAAAGTCAGATAAGCAATGTCACAAAGCAATGACGAAAGGCAAGTCAGATGCTTGGTTGCATAGGGAGAGGAATCAGTAGCAGAAATAAAGTAGTAATAATTCCACTGTATATGTCATTGGTACGGCCTCATCTTGAATACTATGTTCAATTCTGGAGGCCATATCTCTAGAAGGATATAAATGCATTAGAGACTACAAAGAAGGGCAACTAAAATGGTGCATGCCTACAGCACAAAACTTACCCGGAAAGACTCAAAGATCTTAATATCTATAGTTTGGAGGAGAGAAAGGAAAGGGGGATCACGATAGACACTTTCAACTATATCAAGGGTTTGAACAAGGTACAGGAGGGAAACATTTTTCAAAGGAAAAGAAATACTAGAACACAAGGACATGCACTGAAACTGGAGGGAAATAGGTTCAGAGGAAATTTGAGGTAAAACTACTTCACAGAAAGGGAAATGAATAAGTGGAATAGCCACCCATCAGAGGTGGTAGAGGCTAATACAGTAGAGCAGTTTAAACATTCTTGGGATAGACATAAGAATATCCTTTTAAAGAATAGATGATTAAATAGGCTTTAAGGTACCATAGGTTAATAAAAAAAAATGGTCAGACCAGATGGGCCAAGCGGTTCTTATCTGCCATCAAATACTATGTTTCTATATTGGGGAACTCCTCTGCCTCCATTCACAAAAGCCGGGCCCCTTGGCTTTTTTTCTTTTCTTCTTTTTTGTTTATAGGTCAGATAAATTCTCAGGTACTTTATCTTCTCATGTTGCCGTTTGCATTTATAGTTTTCCTTCAAAAGACTCAATAAATCCGGCTTTACCTTTAGCTATAAAATCTCAGTTTGGTCAGTTGCTCTTAAACTTTGAGAGAGCCCCATATAACTGGAGCTATTTGAAAACGGAGGAGAGCAAGATTTAAAGTTTAGTCAAGAGCACATCATCAGTATACCGGGCAAGCTTACGTTCCCGGAGACCAGTCAATATCCCACTAATACTCAAGTTGACGTTTATATAAGAGGCCAGGGGCTCCATGAGGAGGGTAAATAAAAGAGGTGACAAAGTACATCCCTGACTTTTAACATATTTAATTTGAAATGAAGATGAGGCAAAGCCAATCGTTTTACAGCTAATTTAATTACAGTTGATTGGCTGAAGTAAAGGGTTACTATTCCACAATGGAATTTCCTCGAGAAGTCCATCTCACATAGTGTGTGACGTATAAAAGGCCAAGGGACCCTGTCAAACGCCTGCTCTGTGTCTAAGGCCACCACCAGAGTATGGTCAGTCACCTTGTTTGCAGTGTAGATAAAAGGGCTTTTATTTTGTTTTCTGCAGTCTGACAGCCCAGGATGATTATGACTGCATAACGATATACTAATGACACAATGACTTCGGCTAGTCCGTTGGCAATAATTTTGACATGGTGCAAATGTTATAGGAATCAGGTGGGCAATCGTCAGGGCCCAGTGCTGCGGCACTTAAGTGATTTGATCACCTAAGTGAAGTGATCTCCTTGCCCAAGAAATCCCTTTGTGCCTGCCAAAGCCATGACAGGTTGCTCTCTCTCTCTCTGTATATGTTACATAATTAAGACTGTAAGCTCCATTGGGGCAGGGACTAATGTGAGTGAGTTCTCTTTAAAGTGCCTGCCGAATTAGTGGCACGATTAAAATATGATGAGAATAAATGACTATCTCAGTCATCCTATTTGGTAGACACTGCTTAACAATGGGCTATAGAGTGTGTGATGCTGAGCATAATTCACTAATTCTACACTAAAACTTATTTGGACTCCTCCCAATCTATGCCTTCTCACTGAAGTTCCGCAATATTTTTATTAAGTGCTTATGAAGTAGGGCGCTTTTACACAGAACTGCCAATGGCAGCAGAGCACATTTAATTTCTTTAATTTAGTTTATTCATTTTTCACTATGCATGTCAGCGGTGCTGCAGGCACCACTGTGTACTGGAGCAGCGTGATAGGCGCCTCAGATGCCACCTCCCCCGCTCCCTACACAGAAGGCTCCCGTAGGTTTAGACAGGTTACTTGTTATAGCTTTTGACTGAAAAGACAGCACTCCTGAACGCCACAGAAATACCGCCCCTCAGTGCCAGGTACCGTAGGCTGGGAGCAGCAGCTATGCAACAGACAGCTCTATTCGCCCTCAACCAGGAGCTTGCAGCAATCGACCCCAATTAGGTCATGTAAAACACAGTGGTGAGGTGGAGGCTCCTACTGCTGCAACCCTCCACTAGTAACAGACATGACAGGCAGATCTGTCCTGTGACCGTGGCATATCTAGACTGGGCTTGAAGGGGGGAAGGGCTGTATTTCCCCCTTACTTAGACACCACCTCCGTCGCTGAATTTTCCTCAGTGAAAAGTCATCCAGAACTGACAGACTGTTCTATCTGCTGAGGAATAGAAAGTAGGCCTTTTGGTAGAGAGAAATATGGATTAGACAGATGGCTCTCTATTAGTCTAAATTGGGAAACATGTTACCTATATATTGTATTAGACCTGTTACTCTGCATTAGGGAATCATTTTGCCTAGACAGATATATATTCTATATCTGTTAATTGTCTGCCAAAACCTTAGTGCTCTACACACCACCTTTGCACTTTTGTACATTTTACCAATATTTCTGAAATATATTGTCTATCGATTCACTTACTGTCTGTACTGTGTACTACAGTCTCATTTTTGATCCTACTGTCTCTACCATCATGTATGATAGGGGGAACTGTTCCAGCTATAACTCTGCTTTTGGGGAAATCCATTTTGTACTTTACCTGTTTCAGATGCCAGGCAAAGCTGCCACATGGAGGTTTAGAACCAGTAGTAGTGATGTTGGAGCTTTCCTGGGAAAAGACTGTCCATCAGGGAACTGACAATGCATGCAGCACAACCTATGAATGAACACATCCCTCCAAATTTTTTCCTATTGACTCCAGCAGGGGATCACCCTTCTCAGGTTGTTCTGCTTCAACAGGTACTAAGAGCCTCCTTGGGTCCAAAACCATGTAAAGTTAGTTTGGTTCAAGGATCATTCTTGCTAGAAAGGTTGTTGGAGACTAGCTAGCAGATTCCAAATCCACTCAGGAGGAAGATATTCCAAGGGGACTCAGATTATGAGGATATGTATAGAAGAAAGACTGACTCCTCGGGTGTTGAGGAACTGGTGTTAGCAGATCAATAAGTCCTTAATATTCAGGTTCAGTTCATTGCCTTGTTCAAAAGGAAATAGGCTCAGTTTCCATTCCATCCTCCCTGCACTTGAAAGTATTCTTGGGAGAGGTCTGAAGAACCAAATAGGAAGTTTTAAGTACCGCAGAGGTTCTAGCTCAACTACTGTTTCGCATAAGGATATGTGGGAAAATGGGAGATTCTACCTAGTGGCCTGTCTCACTAATTCACCCCTTTTCTTATTCCAAATGCTGCTTCTTTTATGGACTGCACGGACAGGAAATGTAAGTTTGTGACGCTGAAGGTACATTGCTCAGAACAATTCTTGTGGCCGCATGGGTGTTCAAAACGGTAGAAAAGTGGGCTTAAGCAGCTTGGTGAGGCAAATAACCAGAGATGCTGAGTTCGAAGTTACTGTCATTGTCATGTAAGTGAAGTGTCTGAGTATTGGGGAGACCCTGTATTTGATGCCAGAACATCAGCCTTGGCGGTAGCAGCCAGTACTCTCTAACTTGGGTCATGGGAGGCAGATAAGGGCACAAAAATAACTTAGGAGCGCTAATTTTTGAGGGTTATGTGCTCATCGATCCTGAATTGGACAAATCATCTCTCAGGCAGAAAAGGCGCTCTTCTTTCATTCAGTGTCTCTAAGTCAAGCAGCCAGAAGTTCCTGCCCTTTTAATTCTCAGGGAAAATGGAGGAACTTCTGTGAGGAGCCAGCCTTTTGCCACACATGGGAGGAAGCATCAAAGGGGTAAAGAGGCTTGAGCAGGCATTTTGGTTCGAAGCCCACTGAAAACAGTCCATATGACAGGATCCCTCCTCACCCAGAAAGATCCATAGTAGAGCCCTATCTCTTTTTGTTTTGGGACCAATGAATCAGGTCTTCGGACTCATGTCTTAGAGGCATGTTAAAAATAGGTTACGTCTTGGTGCCTCTCCTCTATCCCTCGACAGAGACAGAAGACTGGCCCGTCAGAGTCCCTATTTTTGTGTGGCGGTGATTGTCTCAGTCCTGAAGAAGCAGCAGGGTTTGGTTTGTTGCTCAAACCTGTTTTTCATACAGAAACCGAATTTGACTACAGGCCCATTCTGTACCCGTTTTCCCTAAACCTGTAGATGCAGGTAGACAAATTCAGGATGGAGTCTACTTAATCTGTGTGACAGGATGGACCGCCTATGCCACCCTGTCTGTTGTTGCTGGCAACCGGCTGGGCTTACTTTGCCATCGTCCCCTTTCGTTATTCCGAATACACCCCTCCTGCCGCAGTGGGAGGGGCCTGCTACCACCACTGAGCTCCTTCTATGGCACTCAGGACCACGTTCCTTCTGGGTAACTGACGCTGCTAGTGTACCTCGTTGCTAGTGTACCTCGTTGCTGGTGTGCCTGGGCGGGTACACCTGGCCTCTCACTATAGATCAGGGTTGCGGTGGATGGATCCCCCCCTGGTCTATCACACTAACCAGGGCTGCATGGGTAGCAGGCAGAGCGGTGGTACTGGAAAAGCTTGGGTCCAAACCTCAGACAGTCAGAGAACGGATTATATTTTGGGTCCAATCTGCAGATCACAGGAATACAGCAATATTGAAGATGTTTTCAAGCTGGTCTTGAAGCAAGTGATGTTTTTTTGCTCTCACTGGTTAAAGGTCCTAGTGATCAGGTCAGTTGAAATCAGAAGAATACATTTCAGTGTACAAGTCAGTGCATTTATACAGATTTGGACACAGGCTATTTTTAGAATCAGGATGTACCCTGCTTAGCAAAACATAAATTTACATGCATTGCAAGCTAACGATATTTACATTTGTATGTGAAATTCTAGAAACGCTGTGATGTCCTATACCTGGTTTTCAGATGCAGAGAATCCAGGAGCCAGTCTTAATTAAAAGTTCCTACCTTCAATGTTGGACCGTCACACATCAAAAGATCTAATTAGCAAGGGGCCTTTTTTCAGACCGTTTGGAATACATATTCACACAGAACAACAAAAACAAGCCAGTTTCCCACAACACAATACACAGAAGGCTTTGTAAACAAAAGCTCATTGTATCAGATATATACATCAGAAATAAGGTATTTCCTTTAGAAAGGGTTAACAGAAAAAAACAACTTTTCTACCCTGGTTTCAGAGATAACAATTTCCTATCTCACAATATACATAATATAAAAAATAAGTGCATTGGCAATTTCTATAAATCAGCGGCCTGCGCTATTTCCTTTAAATAAATTCATACCAAAAGTTATTTATCAGTGATCCAGTCGCAATCTGTCATCAACGACATGGAGTGAGGTGACTTTGTTAAAAAGAGGGTATGTCTTTGAGCCTCCATCCAAGTGGTTCTTCTCTACTCCTAAATGTAGTCTATTAGTCCACCATTTGAGCCTTCAGATTTATTTCAAAGTTCTTACTTGGAAAGTCACATTTTTACTGGCCATTGTTTCAGCAAGAAAAGTATCAGAATTAGCCAAACTGTGTTCCAAACCATACTTGCAGCCTAAGGTGGTTTCAATATTTCACTTGAACCAGGATATAGTTAACCCTGCTCTAGGATAAAACTCATCATTGGAATGTGAAGAGTATATGCAGTTGTTAGATGTGGTCAGAGCCTTTAGGATCTATGTAAATAGTACTTTATCCATGCATAGGATAGCCTTCTGCTTCTTTATGAAGTGCAGAAGAGAGGCTGACCAGCAAATCGTTGCCAGATAGATTAAGGCTATGATTCAGAAGGCTTATTTTTCTGCAGGGAAGCAAGTGTATGAAAACAACTTGGCCCAATATACCAAATCTGAGAGTTCCTGAGAGTGACACTGCGTCTCGGGCAATCAGTTGTGGAAACCTGGTCCTCCATCTATACTTTTACAAAATTTTACTGGATTTAATATATTTGTATCTAAAGAAGATAGCTTTGGACACAACTTTGTCTGAGAGTAACATCCCCTAGGGGAGCTTTGGAATGTCCCCAAGGTGTCTCCCAAATTGGAAGAGAATAGAGAATTTTTGTATGTTAAATCTATTTCTCTGATTTCATTTAGGAAAAAGGGATGGGACGCAGAGTTCCCATCCGTATTATGTTCTGTTTGAGGGTTAGTGTTGTTCACATTGTCAGTTATTCTTGTTTTATTCGTGCTTTCAGTCTTATCCTATGAGACATTGCTATTTAAAAAATGAATTTGACATTGATGGTGAGGTATGTACAGGTAGTGCCTCAGATTCTAATAGTTTTAACAGTTCAAACTAAAAGCCTACTCCAGCACGAGCCATATATAACCCCAAAATAGCACTGTCTCCCAAATGGAATCTGATAAATTGATTAAAATGGATACAAAAATGCTCATCATGCAGACTGTGGGTGAGGTATGTGGCAGATTTTACAGCTCATACTAATAGTCCCAGAATTGATTAAGGACGCTCTGGGGGTGGTGAATCAGGCATCCTGAGAAGATTTTCAGTAATGTGATTCCATTCCATGTCCACTTAACCCATAATCATTGAGCCAAGATGGAATCTGCCTGGTCATTCTCCAAAGTACGTTATTTCAAGGCTCTTTGCTACCCTGCTGCCAATCTGATGTGGACAACTCCGATGGTTGCTTTTAGAGCTTACCATTTGGTCAATGGGTTTGTGTCTGAAGGATTATTGAATTCCCAGAGCTCCTTTAGTGCGTTAGCAATCTAATCCCTCATTTCTTCTTTATGCATTAAGGTGTCGCTAAAACGTTAGCACTTTTACATTTCTGACAGCCACACCAACATCAAGCTCTATGATGACTGAAGAGCGACTGACCAAGACACGGGGGGGAACCCTCAGCAAATTGGAGCTTTTGAGTGGACTTTTAATCCACTAAGAACATATCTAGGATCAAATATAAAGTATGCAATAAGGAGTAGTGAATACTACCTCTGTCCATCTGATAAATTGCCCTCCAGGCATCCTAAAGCTCATGGTGCTTAAGCAGTGATACAAGTTTGCAAGATACTCTGCAGGTTTCATTTGCTATTTTAGTAGACAGCGTGCAGAACTTAAGATTCAATACAGCATTGAAATTGCTGATAGTCACTGTCAACCCTGTACAAAGAGTTTTGTGAAAAATTATTTAAAGAAGACTCCCTGTCTTGCGTTTGGGTTATAATTTGATGCTAATGTAATGGGCATGGAGTTCTCCTTTCTCACCAGTATAACATACCTCCCATGGTGATCTATTATAGATGTGTCAAGATGAATGGGCACTAAAATGTGCAGCATATAATGACAGCCGCCTTTCTTCTTTTTGTGGTACGGGTTCACATACAAGACCTGAGGAAATCCCTTCCATATCAGGAATGGGTTTGTTGAAAGTGTCACTTGGAGAATCACCACATTAGCATTTACAATATTGTAAAGCCATTGTGTGCTTTTGAGGTATATTCAGCTATTTAATATTTAAAGTCATGATTATAAGACTCGTGGCAGGTGCAAATGTGAATATTGATCTGAATGGAGTCTGACTGTCAGAATCACTAGGTGGAATTGAGGATACCTGCCAGCAGTTGGCGCTACTGAGTACTGAGGCGCGGAGTCTAACACGCCCCTGGTTTTCACCAGGAACCCCCGCATGGAGGTATGGACTTTGCTGCAAGGGACGTGCAGGTTGCGGCCCTCAGTATCAGTCAGCTGGCGAGGTAACAATTGAGGCAGCAGTGATAGCCCACCAGAATGGAAGAGTAGTCAGCAAGCCAGGTCAAAACCAGAGGAACGGATATAGCCAAATCAGAAGCAGGAGAATGGTCAGGAAGCCGGGTCAATACCAAATATCACTCTAAGCCAGAATCAGGAACCAAAGGAGAAGTCAGGAACAAGCCTGGGTCAGAATCCAAATAACAGCAACATAGGAACAAATGCTGGAGCACGGCTGAAGACCAAATACTCTGGCACTAGACGTATCAGAGGCTGCCTTATATACCCTAAGGTGCCTCCTGATAGGGTTAGGGAGATTTTGGCGGTAAGACATGCTGACTGCAGACAGGTGAGCAGAGATAGCGTCCCGCTGCTAGGCAACAGGACGTGGTTGCTTGGAAGGTGCAGGCGTCCGTCTCCTGCACCAAGTGTCAGTGCGGAGATGGCGCCTGACATTGACTTGGAGGAGGAATAGATATGTGGGGCCTGATTCATTACAGACATGTAAAACAAAGGTAAATTGTATTACTTTTTAAAATTCACATATATGTGGTATACACACGTCCATATTATACTAGAAGCAGATCTAAAGATATGTTTCTTGTTGAATACGAGTCTAGGTACTTTGTGCTCTAGCAGACAATACACTGCAGGATACGCCCAATACATATCAAAAAATAAGAGTTTATCCACCTGTCATAAATAACAAAATTACATTTTAAAAATTAGTTTTCAAGTAAATACATTTATCATGATGATTAACACATATTTTAGCATACATATACAGCTATCATCACTAGTAATCAGCACTTACATTCAACCTGTAGCTGATGCAAGTGATACAACAGAAAAACACATACTTTTCAGACGCTCAAAGCTTGAAACTGATGTTGCAGCGTGCGCTCGAACTTGGCCTGCCCTTCCGCTACACTGACTACATGCATATGTCCAGTTCCCTCCCCCTTCTGCCCCATAAATCGTAGGCTATCATAAAGGACCTTTGCGCTCGTAGACGAATTGGATGTTGCTGCGTTCACTTGCGTATATTCAGATTCTGGGCATGAGCTGATCGATTTTACACAAAATACAGCATGTTTCTTATAGAATCAGACTTAAGAAACTGCCTGATTCTGTAAGGGTTCTGTTCAAAACCACTTCCTTAATTACAGCCATGGAGCCAGACACGTGATATAAACGTTTTAAACTTTATTGCAGAAAAGTATAATCCAGGTAAGGCAAAATAAACAGCAACAGTTCAGGCTTAATGGAACAATGGATTTCCAGATCTTGGCAAACAAGCAGTAAATAATAAAGAAATGCAGCAGATAACTTAACTGAAACCAGTTTGTAGTAGCAGCCAGAAACTCGCAGGTAATCCAGGAACAGAGAGACACATGAGTAGGCTAGGAACATCAATGACCAGCAAAGGATTCAGGAATAAGCAGGCATATATAGGCCACAGACAGGTGAGGATAATTAATTAGCAGTGCTAGTTAACCCCTAATAGAGGAATGGCCGAACAGCAGCTCCTCTGGAGAATCACAGATGCTGCAGGGTAATGTGCACACAGGGTAACAAGGCAAATCATAACAGGGTAAAATGCACACAAAGAAACAGGGCAGATCATAACAAAAATGCACACAAAGAAACAAGGCAGATCATAACAGATTCATTATTTGTCAACCTTATTATGTGATGTGTTTTTCAGCTACTGTGTACCACTACTATTTTAGATTCAATTACCTCAATAAACCATACTGTACAATAACAAAAGAACCCCTGTTTCAAAAAAACAATGTAACATTTGCTTGGGTACAGCAAAATATATAAAAAATATTCCTAACAAAACCAGTGCAATGCAAAAAAACAAACAATGGATGCAGTTTTGTCACAGACCCCTGGCAGCAAAGCTGGTTTAAACCTTATTCTGTTTGATAGTGCTACTGTAACTTACATTGTTTTAATCTTTTTGAGAATGATAACAGGAAAATATTTACGTTTGTACGCTGCCAATAGCAAAAATCAATGAATTACCATACTAAACAGTATATGCGTTATCCCTCCTTGGAGTCAGATGTGTTTTTTTAACACGTTTTTTATAGAAGTTAAGATTCAATATATTTTGCCTTGATTTTTGTCTTTTTTTGGAATCTGAAGGTTCTCTGCACCCCAAGAAGAATTGTATGAGTCAGTACTACAGATTCAAAAGTCTTGCCTGAATCTGTGCATTTCTGGCACAAGCCTGGATGACCTCTATAGCCAAATGCTGACTCAACTAGGAAAAACACTCAAAGACCTAGGCATTGTGCCGAAAAGATGCAGTGACAGTCAGATTTTCAAAGTAAGTTTCTCATCAGTGTAATAAAAACAGTTATTGTTTTGTTAAGAAATTGTTATACTTTTACATATTTTATAAATCTGTAACTTAACTTTTTATCTTGCTGTACTGAATTACATCATCAGGTATCCAAGTAGCATGTGAAAAATGATATAAGTTAGAAAATAAGTCATCTATAATTTGCTGCATTGTTACTTCACTGCAGTGAAGCTTAACTGGGTAGGGTTTATTGTGTGTCAACAGAAATAGAGATGTCTTGTAGGTAGCTGCTGGTGGGAAAGAAACTTTGGGTTTGAAAGTTGGAGATTGAGATGTTGAAAGAACACACAACGCATGGTTGGTCCCCTTCATAGCCTGAGCAATCCTGGTGCCTCCCCGGTGATATAGACATGCTGTGGCATTGTTGAACTGGACCTTTGCCACCCTTCCTCACAGGACAGGGCTGAGCTCTTACCAGGGCATTGAAGATCACCTTGAGTTCCAGGATGTTTATAGAGAGTTAAGCCGCCGCCAGAGTGCAAAGCACCTGAAAGATTTACTAGAGGGTGCCCGCCCACCAGCCCCTGGGGCTGGCATCCGTGGTCCTCAGAGTTCAGTCCAAAATGGTGAATGGAGGAACCTTATCATCAACATTTATTTATATAGCGCAAGCAAATTCCGTAGCGCTTTACAATTGGGGACAAACACAATAGATAAACAATACTCAGTAAAACAGACAAAGAGGTCAGAGGGCCCTTATTGAGGTTGTTGCCCCTCAATCACTAAAGGAGCAACTGACGAACTCTTGAGGACAGTTTGATGTACTGACTGATCAGCTGCAGGTGAAACTTGTTCCACTTTGAGATAAGTTCGATCTGGAACATCCTGGAATGGAACCTTGCAAACTGTACAACCTCAAAAGGTAGAGACCTTCCTCCTAATACCTTCATGCAGACACCAGACTTAACGCTAAGAAGATATTCACTAGTACATTTAAGGAGAGGATCTTCTCTGGCAGTAATAACCTCTGTCGGCGGATATCGAAAAGCTGCCCTAAGAAGACCGTCCACTGGGAGGGAATCAGGTTGGATTTTTTTTGTAGTTCATTATCCAACAGTACGATTCCAAAGTTCATCTCCTGGACATGGGCGTGAAGCAAGGCCGGGGAACCCCCACCTTGATTATCGGGTTGAGCAGGTATGAGATGATTGTCACCCCCTGGCTCTCAGCAAGGCTGCCATGACTGTCATGATCTTGGTAAATTCTATTAGCACCGTAGACAGGCCAAAGGGCAGGACCCGAAATTGGAAGTGTTGGGACTGTATAGAATATCTGAGGAGACACTGGTGTCTCTCCCATATTGGAACATGCAGGTAGGCATTCTTGATGTCCATGGACAACATAAACTCCCCTGTTCCATGTTGGTGATTACAGACCTCATTGAATCGATTTTGAACTTGTCCACCTGTAGGTGGATATTCAGTAACTTTAATTTGATGGTGGGTATAAAGAACCCATCAGGCTTTTGCACCAACAAAATGGCTTCCCATGGAGGAGACCTCATCAAATCTACGATTTTTTTTCTCTGTGACAAGATTCTTCTCTCCCAGGCATCTGTGATGGAATCGAACCAGTTGCCCCGGAAGTGAAGCAGATTGGCTCCAACCACAAGAACCTCCAGATGGGTATACTTTCCATTATGCCGACTGCATGTCGGCAGGCTTGGATGCCTAGCTGCCCAGGCCTGTTTTCCTCACTCCCACAAGTGGCAGAGGTTTGACCTCTGGATGCCTAGCTTTTTACCTTGCCTGGGGGAAAAAGGAGTGAAAATTAGGGCCCTGAGGACTAGGGGCCTTTACAGGAGTAAATGGACTCTTCCCACCCCTGTGACCAGAGAGAGAATCTTTTCCAGCTTGGGATCGAGCAAAACCTCCCTTGTGAAGGGCAATAACACAAGATCCCATTTGGACTTTGTCAGGCCCACAGCTAGAGGTTCCGATATGTAGATACTGATGAAGCAGAGATTCTGGCCCATACAAGTCAAGCGTCTATGACTGCTTTCCCCCAGGTATATTGAAGCCTAATGGATATGTTCCCCCAAAGTGAGCAAATTTGATCCGACTCTTCTGATTCACAGGCCCTCAGACAGCTGCTCCAATTATGCTTCCACTACCTTATGGACCCATGCTGAAGCTAATTTGGGTCTGCGGCCGAGAAGATAGACTGCAAGGAGACCTCAATCTTCCTATCCTTGACATTGCAGTGTTTGGGATAGGAATAGTGGTGGTTTTGGACAGGTAAACTGTGGGAGCATCTACCTTAGGCGAAATTTCCCATTTAGTCTACAAAAGGGACTGCACAGAAGATTTGTAAGTGGCGTGATACCTGAAACTTGCGGTCATGCGTAACCCCCATTAGTCCTTAGCTTTTTCTTCCTACTGGTAGGAAAGTTCTGAGCCAGACCCCTCCCCAGGGCTGGAGGACTGCTGGAAGCTGGTGCTTTTGGGGTCTGGATGTGGAAGAAGAATCCAACATCCTTTCCAGAAAGGATGAGACCTGTACCAAGCTTTGCACTAACTATGTAAAAAAAAAAACATATAAAATCCCCAAGCAGACTGTTGTGAGCCAGTAAAGAGCTGCTATTCTAGTTGTACATAAAATGCAGAAGTGTCAGTTACACGCATTTACAAATATATGATAAGCCACTCGCCCTATGAAAATGCTTCTGCTAATAGGGTGGTCCTAAGTTTGAACAATGAGAGTCCCTATATTGGGTCACATATTCACAGTTATTAAATTTAGAGATAACTTGCCAAGAAGTACCCCAGAAACCTCCAAATGGCAATAGAGGACCAGCACTCCGTCAGCTACTGATACCAAATATGCCTTTTAAACCACAAAACAGAAATGGAAGTTGCTTAATCAGTTTATAGATTCACATCTTTGCACCAAATTAACCAGGTCCTGAATCCAAGAGGGCATGTCAGATTCATTAAGGGGTACCCGAAAGTCCCTGTCCCCAACTTCCAAGGGGAGAAGAACTATTATCTGTGGTTCCAGAGTGGCAGAAGAGGGATGATTCCTGTGCATCTCCCTACTTGCTGTAAGCTGCTGAGATAGTGCTGCAACTGCCCAGGCTTTTTCTGCACCTCAGTGAGGAACCCCACAGGCGAATGTGGACACTGGTTCTGCGTCACACATGCTGTACATAGCGCATCCTGGATAGTCTGTGCAATTTAGTGTGGCACCTGGATCAGATAAAACATTTTTCCGCAATTCCTCCTCCAGGGTGGACCTTGGAACTGTTCCACTTCCAAGACATAGTGTCTGATTCATTAAGGCATGCAAAACTAATGTATTTTTTTTTTATTTTTTTTTTAAAAAGCATAAATCGGACATACTCCCTTTCATATTCAACTACAAGCGGATCTGAAGAAATGTCTCGTTGAATACAGGTCTATGTGCACTTTGCTTTGATAGACATAATACACTGCAGGATACGTCCAGTACACACTGTACATGAAATATAAAGTCCCAAAAGAAAATAAAAATTAATGATTGTCAACTATTACTAACATAGGGCCTGATTCATCAGTGATCTCATCTTGTGTGCAAGTTACGTTGAGTATTTTAAGAACAAACGGGGAGATAAGAAAGTTGCGATTCAGCAAATAACTGAAGTTCAAAGATACGCTCATCTTGAGCCATTTATGCAACGGAAAATAGGAATGCTTTGGATATCAAGCAATAAATTCATCTTAAGATGATCCACTTCCTATTTAAAGATAAGACGGTGTTACATAACGGCAAATGTGGGAGGTGCGAAGGGTTTGTTTACAAATTTAAAAACACAATCAGAGTGTATTGTGCAGAACTCTTATTACCTAATTATTCGTTTTAACACTTACATGCTTATATAACCTGGGACAAATTATTTTAAAGTGTTAATGAGCTAAATCATCTCACCTTCTTACTCACCTACATGAAAAATCGTGTAATGTGTTTGATTTGAACTGAGAATGTGGATGCACATGCATCTCATAATAATTTGCTAGCATAAGTAAACATGCATATTAAAATAAACATTAGTGTATTATAAAAATATATATCATTAACGTTAGAAAATGCATGGTGTACTCTTCCATAATCGATACATAGGGGAGTACTTACAACCTCCACACTGATAAAGGGCATGAGTCAGGAATTAAACTCATGACTCAATTGTTGGAAGGTGGATCGGTTAACCACTAAGGCAATGTTCAGTTGAAAAAATAAATACATTCTATAGACTAGAACAAAAAGCACAACAATACAGCATGCATGCAACAGTTGTAGGAGCTAGATAGTAGTAGGGATGTGCACCGGCGACTTTTGAGGTCTCGTGTTTTGTGTTTTGGATCCGGATTTTTGCGATGTTTTGGGTCCGGATTTGTTTCACAAAACACCTGCCGAAAGGTTTTGGTTCGGATTTAAGGTTTTGGATTCGGATTTTTTTTTAAAAAAAACTAAAAAGTGTAAAAATCAAGTTTTTGGGCTTATTTTCACTCCTACGCTATTATTAACCTCAATAACATTCAATAACAATAATTTCCACTAATTTAAAGGCTATTCTGAACACCTAACACCTCACAATATTTTTTTTTTTAGTACAAAACGTTGCAACGAGGTATCTTTCTGGACTGCGTAGAGGAGTGTTCCCCACAATATAATTAAAAACCCATCAACTGGTCTGAATTACACCCAAAAATAGTATCTGGACTGCGTAGAGGACTGGCCACTGGCCACCACAATATAATATATAGAAAACCTTCAACAGGTCTGCATTACACCCAAAAATAATATCTGAACTGCGTAGAGTAGTGGGCACTGGGCACCACAATAAAAAATATATAGAAAACCTTCAACAGGTCTGAATTACACCCAAAAATAGTATCTGGACTGCGTAGAGTAGTGGGCACTGGGCACCACAATAAAAAAAATATAGAAAACCTTCAACAGGTCTGAATTACACCCAAAAATAGTATCTGGACTGCGTAGAGGACTGGCCACTGGCCACCACAATATAATATATAGAAAACCTTTAACAGGTCTGCATTACACCCAAAAATAGTATCTGGACTGCGTAGAGTAGTGGGCACTGGGCACCACAATAAAAAATATATAGAAAACCTTCAACAGGTCTGAATTACACCCAAAAATAGTATCTGGACTGCGTAGAGGACTGGCCACTGGCCACCACAATATAATATATAGAAAACCTTCAACAAGTCTGCATTACACCCAAAAATAGTATCTAGACTGCGTAGAGGACTGGCCACTGGCCACCACAATATAATATATAGAAAACCTTCAACAGGTCTGCATTACACCCAAAAATAGTATCTGGACTTCGTAGAGTAGTGGGCACTGGCCACCACAATAAAATATATAAAAAACCTTCAACAGGTCTGCATTACACTGCACATACGGCTGCTCCTCCATCCTCTCCATCATATACATGTTGGAGTTTCAGCTTGTGAAAACCTCTTGTTTTTGATAATGTCAGTGCATTTTGAATATTTTTCAATTTGCCCCACAACACTGAATGTACTTTATCTATGATACGCATCTATCTTTCTTGACTGCGTAGTGTGGTGGCCCCGGTACACAATTTGGTACCGAGGCCGCAATATAATTAAAAAACCCTCCACGGGTCAGAATTCCACCAAAAAAGGGTATGGACTGCGTAGTGTGGTGTGCCCGGAACACAATTTTTTGCAGCGCCAACAATATAATTAAAAAATCACCGTTGTTTAATATCTGATACACCTAAATATGGACTGTACAGTGGAGTGGCCCCGGTAGTAAATTTGGTGCCGGGGCCACAATACCTCCTCTAACTTCCAAGTGTAGTGTTTATAAAGACAGACAGCGTCGAAGTGTTATTTGTTGACTTTCTTAACCCTAAAATTGTCCCTGTTGCAAATATTCGTGCAATGGAGAGTTACTTTTTCATTGAAAGACTCAAGCTTTCAAGTGTAGTGTTTATAAAATATAAACAACAATACAGTAGTTTTAGAGCACGTCAATACCTCTTGTTTTAAATTATGACAGGGCATTTTACTTTTGGTTTAATTTCTTGAATATGTTTAAATTTGGTTTTACTTTTTGAACATGGCAAACGACTGTTGATTGGTCATATAATGCAAAAAAAAAAGTTCCAAGATGGAATTGTCCTTGGGCCCTCACACCCCACCCTTATGTTGTTGAAATAGGACATGCACACTTTAACAAACCAATCATTTCAGCGACAGGGCCTACCAAACAACTTTGGCTGAAATGATTGGTTTGTTTGGGCCCCCACACCAAAAAAGCTATTCATCTCTCCCTGTACAGACTAAACAGGCTCTACGGAGGCAAGATGTCATCCTCATCCTCAACCTCTGATTCCTCTCCCCCTACAGTGTGTACTTCCTCCTCATCACACATTATCAATTCGTCCCCGCTGGACTCCACAACCACTGGTCCCTCTGTACTATCTGGAGGGCAGTGCTGTACTTCATTGAGGAATTGATTATTCATTTTTATAAACATCATTTTTTCAACGTTTTGCAAATTTGGTTATAATTATTTTTTTTTAAAAAAAAATTATTTTTATTTTTTTTATAACTTCTTTTTTATTTTTTAAAAACTTGGGAATAATGGGGAAATAACTATGCCCTTAGAAGCACAGAGCACAGGACACAGCACCACTGGACTGAACAGGACACAGCAGCACTACTGACCTCAGAAGGACAGAGCACAGGACACAGCACCACTGGACTGAGCACAGAACTGAACAGAACTGAACAGCACGAGATATAGCAGGACAGAGGACCACCTAACACACCCTCCCTCTACCCTGATCAATGCCCGAGTGAAGATGGCGGCGACTAGTGGGGAATTTATAGGATCCGAGTATCGCGAGATCCGACAACGGGATTATGAGTCAGAGCCTCAGTTTCAGATTTGAATTTGGCGCCAATACCCGGATCTGTCTCGGATCCGACTCGGATCGGCAACGTTCGGGTGGGCTCGGATTTCAGAAATCCGAGTGCGCTCATCTCTAGATAGTAGTGTTTAAAACCAAAAAACAACACAACACTGGTACTCTTCCTTATTACGAAAAAATGTATGCCAGTTAACGTCTGCACGGTTACCTTAGTGGTTTGTACTTCTGTCTCACAGCATTGGCATGAGTTTTAATACTAAACATGGCCTTAGCATCTGTGTTCAGCTTGTGGACCTTAATGATTGAAGAAAAGAAAGAACAAGAGGAGCTTTGTCCAAACCAGCAGATGTTTGTTTTGGGGTTTTTTTAACTCAAAATTTTATTGTATAATAAAGTATGAATGACATAAGCATAAAACAACAAGCAATTTGATTACAATAATCACTGAGCAGAGTAGATATCCAGCAATGTCACTCACAAAACAGTAACATGTATTGCAATATAACAAGATGGTAATGGGTAAGGGGCGGGAGGGAAAAGAAGTGGGCATTGAAGGGGGTGAAGGGTAGGCAAGGGGGAGGGGGGGGGAGATGGCCGTCTCATGGGGTATACTAAGAAAAGCATGTTCACCTTCAAAGGGGGGCACGTTCAGGTCTGCATGGGAGTATTTTAAAGTAGTAAGGGGATCGATGTTATCTGGAGTTGTGTAGGGGGAGACTATTTGGAGGAAGAGAAAACTACGGGGATCCTAGGCATAAAGCCAGGGGGCCCAAATTTGATGAAATTTGTCTTCTTTGTCTCACAGCAGCGACGTGATTTTTTCCATGTTGGCAGTGAACCATATATATGAGCTATGAGAAGGGATGCGGGGGGGGGGGGGGGTCCGCTTGTTTCCACAGTTTAGCAATCAGGCATCTAGCGGCTGCCAGGACATGTGAAGAAAGTTTTGCAGAGTGGGTGTCTAGGTCCTGTATAGGATAACCATGGGTTCTTCCTAATAGTGCATTGGAGGAGGGAGGAAAGAAGTCTCGAAACCCTGTCCCAGAAGGAGGAAATGACCGGGCATGACCACCAAATATGCACGAAAGTGCCTCGGTGACCACAATTTCTCCAGCAATCGGGAGAAGCTGACTGGTACATCTTTGCAAGCCTGTCAGATGTGAGATACCACCTGTAGTAAACTTTGTACGCATTTTCCTTAATTAATGTGGAGATGGAACTAGAAGCCACATTCAGCCTGATGGTCTCCCAACAGTCCTCCTCCGGGGGAGGGCCCAGATCCCTCTCCCTCTCATGTGCGTTCCCGGAAGGCACCAATTTCCCCAGTAGAAGACTATACAAGGACGAGATCATACCCCTTTGCAAAGGGGAAGAAAGGCAGAGAGATTCAAATTGGGAGGGGGAGTGAGGTGAATTGTCTGACAGGAGTGACAGGAGGAAGTGCCGAACCTGCAGATAATGGTAGAAAGCGGGTGAAAGTTAGGGACTCTGGAGCAGAGGGCGTCATAGGATATGGGCCTTCCCCGCTCAAGAAGGCTTCCCGCAAATCGGAATCCCGCCCTGGTCCATAGCCGAGAGAAAGATCTGGACATTCCTGGAGGGAAGGTGGGGTTATGCCACAGGGGTACAATGTGCAGAGTGTTAGGAAAGATAGAGAGATGGCCCTTGCAGGTCTCCCAGATCCGAGCCGCAAACTCCAGAGTTGGAAAACGTTTGGTTAGGGCCTTCCGAATATCAGAAGGAACTCCCCAAAGGCCAGATAGGCCAGGTATGGAGAGATATGCAGCCTCCAGGTCTGCCCATGCATGAGATGTCGGAGGAGCAAATGAAGAGACTATTGAGCTAAGCTGGGCTGCCCAGTAGTAGGCCTTGAGGTCTGGGAAGCCCCTGCCTCCGCAGTCCTTAGGTTTTTTGAGTAGTACCAATTGAAGCCTGGGAGACCTGCCCCGCCAGACAAATTTAGAAAGGTGTTGCTGCATAGAGTATATTTCAGTTAGGGGTATTCTCACAGGCAATGTCTGGAAAAGGTAAAGAAGTTGAGGGAGAACAGTCATTTTTACCGCGATGATCCTGCCCAGCCACAAAATGATTAGGGTTCGCCAGGATAAGATGTCTGATTTGAGTTTGTGAAAGAGAGCTGGATAGTTCTCCTGATATAGGGATTCATATGAGGTGGTTATATACACTCCCAGGTATTTAAATTTTTTCTTCTGCCATCTAAAGTGATAATGGGAGGCGAGATCACAGCAGTTCTGTGAGGAGACATTAAGAAATAGGGCTTCGGATTTTGTTATATTGATTTTATACCCGGATAGGTCGCCATACCTCGAGAGGAGGCAGAACAGGTTGGGCAAGGATATTCTTGGCTGCTGGAGCGTGAGAAGTATATCGTCAGCAAACAGTGAGAGCTTACTCTCAAGAGACACTGTCTCCACTCCTCTGATATCTGGGGAGGCTCGGATAGTGGCTGCTAAAGGCTCAATGACCAAGGCGAAAATTAAAGGGGAGCGTGGGCATCCTTGGCGGGTGCCGTTGCTTATTGGGACGGGATCAGAAGGAGAACCATTAACCATAACCTTAGCAGAGGGATGAGAATACAAGGCCTGGACCCCCGCCAGGAAATCCCCAGACAGACCAAAATGCTTGAGGGTATGAGTCATGAACTGCCAGGAGATCCTGTCGAAGGCCTTTTCGGCATCCAAGGATAAAATAATGGAGGGAGTCTTCCTAGTGTTAAGTATGTGAATGAGGTCAATAGTTCTCCTTGTGTTATCCCTGGCCTGCCTACCAGGGACAAACCCCACCTGAACATAGTGAACTAAGCCGGGGAGTACAGTGTTTAAGCGATTGGCCAGGATCTTAGCGTATAGTTTCAAGTCGTTGTTAAGGAGGGATATTGGGCGATAACTAGCACAATTGTGGACTTCTTTACCCTCCTTGTGGATCAGGGTTATCCGAGCCTCCAGAGATTCTTTAGAGCAGGGTTTGCCCTTTAGAATACAATTAAAAAGAGTGGTGAGTTGAGGGGCCAGAAGAGCAGCAAATTTCTTATAATAGGCTGCCGAAAAACCCATCAGGACCAGGTGCCTTTCCTGTTTTCTGCGCCTTAATAACCTGCACTACCTCCTCTAAGGAGACGGGTTCACTAAGACGATCTGCAGCCTGGGTAGTAAGGTTCGGAAGGCGAGCATCTTCCAGAAACTTATCTATACGCTCTGCCTGTTCTCGTTGGGCCGAGGTGTTGGGGGGTTGAGGGAGATTATACAGTTTCAGATAATAGTTCTGGAATTCTGAGCGGATTAATTTTGGGTCATAGACCAGAGCTCCGGAGGAATCCCTAATAGCCATAAGATTATGGGCCGAGACTTTGGTCCGCAGCCGAGTGGCCAAGAGCTTGTCTGCCTTATCACCCTTTTTGTAAAAGCGTTGGTTCAGCCATTTCAGCTTGTTGGCCACTCGGTGGGAGAGAAGTAGGTTAAGTTCCCCCCTCACAGAAGCCATTTGTTCGAATAAAGCAGGGTCAGGATTAGATTTATGTTGTTCCTCCAACTGGTGGAGGGCCGTGGAGAGACGCATAGTTTCGGCCGCTCTAGCCCTTTTAGCATTCGCTGCCGAAGTCATTAGGTGACCTCTAATGACCGCCTTATGAGCATTCCAGAGAGTAGAGGGTGAGATATCAGGAGACTCGTTTGTTTCAAAATATTCGGATATTAGGGATTTAATATGAGCTACTGTGTTTTTGTCGTGGAGAAGGGACTCGTTGAGTCTCCAGGAGAAGGTGGAGGAGCGAGAAACTAGGGAGGAGAGGTCCGCCGAAATTGGGGCATGGTCAGACCAAGTAATTGAGTAGATAATAGAGTTAGTGAGTTTAAGGGTCAGGTCGTGGCTGAGCAGGACCATGTCGATTCGGGAATAGGTGTTATGGACTGAGGAATAGAAAGAATAATCTCGGGCCAAAGGGTCAGTGATTCTCCAAGTATCGTACAGATTATGCAATTTCAAGGCCCTGGAGTTCCTCCTATCCCTCCCGTCGGAAAGAGCAGCTGAGGGGGCAGATCTATCCAGATGGGGTGCAAGGACCGCATTAAAGTCTCCTCCTACTATCAATTCTCCCTTACGAACCTGAGAAAGTGTAACTCCTAGGCGTTTAAAAAATTTGTGCTGGTCTTGGTTCGGGGCATAAATATTCACTAGCGTGCACGGGAGGTTATTCAATTTACCCACCAGGATAAGATATCTACCTTCTTTGTCTCTGTGCGTGTCTGCGAGATCAAAGACAAGATTACGCGAGAAAAGGATTGCCACCCCGCATCTCTTCTTGGCAGAGTTACAGGCATGATAAGAAAGGGGGAATTTTTGGGATTTAAGTTCCGGGTGCAAGTGCTTAATAAAATGGGTCTCCTGTAGGAATACTAGGTCGCCCTTAAGGGCCTGTAAAGAAGCGTAGTTTGCCCCTTTTTTGGGGAGAGTTAAGACCTTTAACATTAAAAGATATCAGACGGAGCGTCATGAGAAAGTCAAAGGGGAGGAGTCAGGAGGAGAAAATATATATAGTGAGTTGTAGTTTTGATTTGCTGGAGGGATAGATAGTAAAGACGACCATGGTTGGGGAAACATTGTAGGTGTGACGGGAAAGTGGGGGTAGGAGGACGGGTGGGCCCATGTGTGTGGGTGCGGGGAGGTGACAGACTAGAGTCAATCAGTAAGATGGGGCCACATAATGCAAATACATTAACTATGTAACATTGTCAAACCAGAGGGTACAATGATAGCAGGCGGATGCTTACAAATGCCAATATGTACCAATGTGAACGTGTAAAGAGATCCAACAGTTAAACGAAAAACAATTACATAGCAAGTCCAAATAGACCTTAAAATCAGACAAACAGGCCTGTCAGTGGTCATAGAGGAGGTACAGCCCTTCCGAAGGGGGTCCATAGCGGCTTTACGCTGTGACTCCAAGAAGGCCATGGGTATGGAGATCCACCTGTAAGCGGAGAGTGCAAAAACAAAAAAGGGCCAAACGGAAACAGCAAACCTAGAGCATGTAAACGGTACAGTGAGAAACTAGGCAACATATGAACATTTCGGAGGGTTCGTCCCCGGGTAGACATAGTTCCTCGGATAGTCTCCAGTAGGGGTGGCCATTAAACGATCCGGAACGGCTCTCAATAGCCCTGTTCCAGATGGACCTTCCCTGGGTGGGAAGTTTCTCATCCCTAAAAGACAGTCAGGGAGATAGATTACAAGGTCTTGCGAGGAGTAGAAGATTTCTGTACTGTGGACCATTCGCCTCGCGGAACTCTTTGGGGCCGCGGATTTGTATCCTGGTTGCCCGAGGTAGATGATTAAGAGGCGCCCGGGGGGGGGCTCGGGAGCAAGGCCTATGCGTTGTAGAAGAGCCTGAGCCTCCGTGAGTGTGCGGGCGGAAATCTGTCACTCCTGATGCCAAAGAAACAGGCGGAAGGGGAAGCCCCAGCGATAACGGACATTGTGGTTTTGTAGAACTTGCGTTACTGGAGCGAGCTCCCGACGTCTGGCCAGAGTGGTCGGTGACAAGTCCTGAAAGATCTGTATGTTGTGACCCTCGAATGTTAGGGTGTGTAATTTTCTGGCTCCGCGCAAGACCATCTCCTTGGTAGTATAGAAGTGAAGTCGTAAAATTACATCTCTAGGCTGGTTCTGGTCGGTCGATCTGGGCTTTAGGGCCCTATGGGCTTTGTCCAATAGTAAGTGGTCCTCCGGGACCACAGGAGCCAATTGGGAGAAAAGCTTCTTCAGATACTGGTCCAGGTGAGCAGATTCGACCGTTTCTGGAATGCCCTTTAGGCGTAGATTATTCCGCCTAGCCCGATTATCCATATCTTCCTGATGTTCCTGGACAGATGTCAGGTCACTACGAAGGCGTACAATATCCTCCTCCATTCCTGTCTGGGAGGACACCACCGTTTCCAGTCTTTGTTCAACTTGGTCAGTGCGAGAACCAATTGAAGCCACCTCCACACGTAGTGAGTGAAGAGCAGTCTGAATGGACGGAAGACTTCAGCTCTTTCATTTCTTTGATTAGCGTTAAAAAGTCCCGTCTGGTTATCGGGGATGTGTCATCCTGATCTGATTCAGTGTCACTCACCGGACCGTGAGTGCCTCTGCGCTGGTGCGTGGCTCCCTAGCCTTCCTGCCGGCACCTATCCTGAACCGCGGCCGTCCGCCATCCTGATGGTCTGCGCATGCGCAGCTCCCAAGAACTCTTGTGACTGTTGCTTGTAATCCAAATTGGTTGATCAGGAAACTCCCTATTTAAGGCACCTGTGTGTGTTACCTCATTGCCTGATCTTGGAGTCTCATTCCCTGTGAGTCTCTGAAGGTGTTTCCTGTGTTCTACTAGTGTCTTCAGTTTCCTGCTGATTCCTGATCTACTCATCGCTGGTTTCCATGCCCGCTACTTTCTCCTGTGTACTACTAGTGTCTTCAGTTCTTGTGGATTCCCTGTGCTACTCATCGCTGGTTTCCATACCTGCTACAGTCTTCTGTTTCCTGCCTGTGTCCTCAGCTGGACTCTGATTACCGGATCTACTCACCTGTGGTTCCTACACTCGTCTCTGCCGTCCAGCGTCTCTGCAGTTCCTGCATCTCCCTGTGGACAGACTGTTCTACTGAATAGCGGTATGCCTATCTGTTATTGACTTTCTTCGTTTACTCTGCATATCCGCTAGGACAAGTTTCCACGCTCAGCAGCGGTAATTATACCCGCTATAGACTGTTATTGTTACGCTGCATACCTGTTTGGAATTAACCGTACTACTCAGTCGTTCTATGCATAACTGTGATTGACTATCCATTATTGGCCTGCATTTCTGGGCTGAGCAAGTCTCTACCAAGCAGCGCCACACATAACGTTATATATAGACTTTGTTGGATATGCTGCATACCTATTGGGATCAGGTCCTTCTGTGCTCTCAGTGTCTGCATCCTATTATCTTTGTATGCTTCCACTCATCAACACTTGTACACATCCTCACCTATTAAGCAGTGGTACAACTTGCTATACGCAGACCACTTACTTCCCCGCTACCTACCTGCACCTGGACAAGTCTTCTCACCATAAGCAGTGGTACAACTTGCTATACGCAGACCACTGACTTCCCCGCTACCTACCTGCACCTGGACAAGTCTTCTCACCATAAGCAGTGGTACAACTTGCTATACGCAGACCACTGACTTCCCCGCTACCTACCTGCACCTGGACAAGTCTCTTCACCATAAGCAGTGGTACAACTTGCTGTACGCAGACCACTGACTTCCCTGCTACCTCCCTGCATCTACTCTCGTCCATCCTGATCTCCGTGTTCAAATCTACCTTTCCACTATATCAGCTAGCAGCTGATTCATTGACCAAAGATTGCTGCAAGTCACTGACTTTCCTATTATTTATTGGCATTCTCTCTCCATCTGCTGTGATATCTGTTCCGCTAGTCACCCCGCTACCAGAGGACCGTTGTGTGAACTTCACTACTCTGGTAAGCCCAGTCATCTGGTGATTTCCTGGGCAAGACTCCTAGTGCCCGTGACATTCAGATTCAGCAGAAGTGTGAGGGGAATCTGTCCTCACCCGATGCGGGGTTGAAGTCGATTGCTTCGAGAAATACTGAGGAAGTCCTTTAGGATGAGATTTCTTACCTCCCTTAGGCATTGTGGAGAAACACAAAGGACTGGAATTTTAAACAGGAGTGGCGGTATGTCCAGGCAGGTTAGTAGAGTAAATTGCAATGGACGGACCCACTTAGGAAGGAGGGCTCACATGGATCTGGAGTTGAAAAGCAGTGCAGAAGAAACTCCCCCCCCCCCCCCCCCGTCAGCATTTAGGGGGTTAAAGGGTCATTGAGCACCCCAGGATGCCCGAACCAGAATCCAATAATAGGTAGAATATGGAATGGATGAATGAATCAGCGGCCCAGAGCAGCCTTTGCAGGGAAGGACTGAGAATCTGGTGTTTATGACAGTGTGATACCTATATGCTTAGAAATCCAGGGATGGCAGTATAAGCAACTGACCACTAGAGGGCAGCGGTCTCTGTGGAGGCTGAAGGTGCTGTATTATACTATAGATGCAGCTAGGGCAATTTACACTTTAAGGGATCAGTATAAGTCCTGCGTCTGTCTCCCACAGGACTAGAGAGCAGTTTTGGTGGCTAAATGTTCTCCACTCAGCGCTTGGAGGAGGAGGCAGGCTGGGTGAGCATATGGGATTTAGCCTCTGTACGTAGTGGCCCTCCCACACTGACCTGCTTTTTATGTGTCCTGGTAAGAGAGGCAGGCCTCTATGGCCCGCAGATCCTCCAGTGACAGCTTGGAACCTCTGGACTGGTGATTCAGCATTGCGCGGCTGCGCCCGGCGTCAGCTGCTGCAGGGGGATCCTGTGGATGGCCAAGGTACACTCCGGCTGCAGGTCTGTGCCGGAAGCCGGGGCCCCCGAAACCGGAAGTGCGGGTGGCGGAGTACGGGCGGCACTACAGGCCGCGGTTCTAATGCAGGTCACAGGCCACAATCACCCAGAGTGGAGCGCTGACCGTCCACAGCTCCAGTTAAGGCAGTAGGCTCAGCCCGGGGACTCCCGACGGGGATGGGAGCTGGGTGGGGACCAGCCCCGGGTACAGGAGTGGAGGCAGTCCACGTGTGTTCCATGGAGATTGCAGCAGTCACAGCGGGAAGCCGCTTCAGGTGCAGAGGGGCTCCACAGGTACTTGCCTCTGCGGGCTACAGCTGAGGGTGATTTTTGTGGGTATAGAAAGATTTAGAGGCCCGATATTGCTCTTCTATCCCGGAGCTCACTGAACCTGCGACCTCTCGAAATGGCGTCCAAGCCACGCCCCAGATGTTTTTAATTATCAAGGGGTAGTGTTAGGCTATTATTCAGCACATAAGGAAAGTAATGTTTTTTTTTCATGTAACACACAACCACTTGATTTTTACTCTGACATTTAAAGTTGATCTACAACATGCTCTATTCCAATTATAAATCTGTCCTCATATTTTACATTGACCTCCCCCTCAAATGCAACTTTGTAAGGCAAAGGTGCATTTTTAATTTATAATGTTTTTATTGCAAAAAAAAAAAAAAAATCTTGCCCACAGGACACATTCATTCACATTATCTACATGCTGGCATTTATTACTACAAATGTCCTAAGACTTATGGGGGAAGGGGGTTGATTTGGAGGGGACATGCTCCTTTGAGGTTAATGCAAGTATTGTCTGCAAACCTTTTATTTTTTTTTAGTCATCTTCCACTTGTTATGTACTCAGCTTCCCGACAAATCAATGTAGGCAACACTTGAGCAGCGCAGTGAGTTAGTGGCTAGCTATTCTGCCTTACAGCACTGGGGTCATGAGTCATGAGTTTGTTTCCCAATCATAGCCTTATCTGCATGGACTTTGTGGGCCATAAAGTAAAGTCAATAATAGAGGAACTTTGAACCTTGTAAAAGTGGAGAAAAATTAGTTGTATTTTAGCACCTAAGTAAAGTAATGCCTGTTTTTTCAGGTACCACATAAATACATTAAAAGTTGATCTAGGCCTTAACCCAATTATAAATATACACCACCTTTTTCAATATATATCCAATCAAACATACCTTGCCAAGGTTTATCCTTTTATTGCCAGCTTTTATTAACAAATCTTGCCCTATATGTTCTTCCCATGTTTGCTTTTTTTTTCCCTCCGGGAACTCCATTTGACTTCATAAATCAAAATGCATACTAGTAGTTGCATTGGCTGATATCAGTAAATGCAACTACTCAATCCCCAAACACAAACTCATATCGAGTTTGTATTTGGGGATTGTCTATTGGGCCAGGGCCATCATAAATAAATGATGAAAGAGATGATGTAGTGCGAAGGGACCAATGTAAATGAAATAATGTTTGCTTGAAATGTCCATCCATTATGGGCTAAAATAACCTTGACATATTTCATGTAATTAAATTACAAAAGACACACACACACACATTTTTTTTTTTTTTTACAATAAATATTTTAAAATTAAAAAATCAAAAGGAAAATATTATCAATTTTTTTTACAAATAATATTGTTTATAAAGATTTCATTTTTTATTCATTAGTTTTGAATATATTTTTTTATATATTTTAATAAATCATATATTATCTCTTCTTTGGAAGGTGGATTTTTCTCCACAGCCTGGGTGTCTTCTTGAGCGGTTTAAAAAAAAAAAAAAAAAAAGAAAAGCATGCTTAGGTAAATGTTCAAACATAAAGGGTGTACTTTGTTTACCTCATTTGACGGAATCAGCAGAGGTATGAACGGTTACATAACTTTACATTGTCTGAAAAGGTTAATGGAATGCTAAACACAGTACTAGGCAGAAGAATAATACTTTTGGAGACAGATTTACATTTGGGGTGGGGTATGTCCTTTGCTAAATTTTAAATATTGGTAAAAATAAAGCACTATTTTAGCCGATTAATAGAGAACTCACTTCTAGCAATCTCATACCTTAGCTCCTTAAGAAGCCGAGGCTGGTGCTGCCATAGATCGCTCCATCACCTCTATAGCTGTACAATGGAGCGCCTGCAATGAAAACACCTGCAAATATAGTGGTGCATTGCTGGTATGCCCGCATCTTAATTTCATTCAAGATATACATGCCTGCGGGCATACTAGCCATTCCTTCAGCAAGGACCCGCAGCTCTCGCCGAGCACAGGTGCCTGCTCTCATTTTTTCTCTAGTACTGTCTGTCTGTCCAGTACTCTGCTCTGTGATTGGTTCGCAGAGCACGTGTGGGCGAGCTCATGTCACTCGCGGATATTATCTACACCTGTGTGCAAAATGGCTGCTCCCCATTCATCGTATCCTATCAAGGGGAGGGGGACACAGCAGATTGATGGGAAATGTACTCCACTATTCGCATTTACAGGCACCTGATGACAGGAACCTGTAATTGCAGGCACCTGATAAAGGACACTGGATTTATAAGTGCGGTAGTTCTTGTCCTACCTGAGTTGTAAATGTAAGTGTAGAAGAAAGTGTTACATTTTGTTGTCACTACCAGAAAAAGCAGACAGTAATTTACTTATGTTTTAAAATTACAGACACATATTTAAAACTATTACTTTGTGATATGATTTTGCTAAGGTTCAAAGTGACACATTTATTGGGCCATAATTTGGCTCAGGAATCTGGTCCTCCTATCCTCATCACAAGCTTACTGAGGAATTAAATTATAGGCAACAGAGAGTATAGTGGTGTTATTGACAGTGAGTGAGATTGAAGGTCAGTTGGTGACTCTGGCATGAGGGACAATAATGAGCTATGTATAGAACATGATTTGCTTTAGGTATCGTGACATGCATGGGGCGAATGCAGAAATACAGTGGTTTACAACAGATAGTATTGAAAGAAATAGGTCAGGGAAAGCAATGTACATTTGGGTGTCCTCAGCGTAAAGATGGTATTGGTGGCCAAATTAGCAAATTAGTACCCCAAGACAAAAGATGTAAGATATTGAAGTACAACATTTAGAAAAAAAAAAGGAGCCTTGTGAGACTTCAAAAAAGTGAGAGTGGAGGGGAGAATGTGCCAGAGGTGGATATACTACAGGAGCTGTTTGAGAGGTAGGAAGTGAACCAGGAGAGAACTGTGTCACAATGGACAATGGAGCGAAGGGTGTGTAGCCGAAGAGGGTTTCAGCAGTGTCCAAAGCACCAAAAAGTTATAGGAGAAAGAGTATTGAGAAATTACAAATATCTATATTTATTTATAAACACATTTTCATTGATCAAATAAAACACAAATTAAACACAAAGTATACATAGAAAATCCTTTACTAAAGAATTTTTTTAAAAAAACACATGGATGTTGGTTTTATCCCATGGTTAGAGGTGTTGCAAGGCAGGTCAAGCTGAAACCCATAATGGCTGTCTTCTTTATCTGTTTAAAATATTGGAGAAAAAGAGATCAACCTTAGGCCATTTTGAAATAAAATATTACTTGACTGTGTGTACTTTGTACACACCTGTACATTCCAGCTGTAAAATCCACAATTTCTGATGCATTAACTGTAATGTAGCTCCCCCAATAACTTAAAAGGACTAACTATAGATACTTACATACTTGCTAAGGCAACTCCTTCTTATCCTGATCCTCCTCCATGAAATGATCCTTGTCGCACCTCCTTTGTGCTCCAGCTGACAGCTGGTCATAAATTACAAATTTTTAACCATTTACTAAAATGGTGTCTGTTTCTCAGTTATCCTCAAAATGAAAGATAATGTAAGATATCTCCATTGGAACACATTGACAAATCAGTGCCTTCAAATCTATAAACAGACACAACACTTACTTTATGTACTTTACCTGGACAGAAAAGAACATTCACATAGTGATTCAGATATATGATTAGCACAGACTATGGTTGGTTACTAATTATTTTTCAGATGAGGCAGATATCTCCCAGCTAAAGTCTGGTACTACATCAATGAAAGCCTTTAGTTTGGTCTTTTTTCAGCTACGCTTTAACAGTCACTAGAACATTCACCTCTGATAATCTCAGCAAGGGCAGAGGCAGCCCTTATAGCCCGATTTGAAAATAATTTTAACAGTCAAAACTGTCTGGTGCATGCATGTGTATATATTTAGAAAAATGAAACATGCCTTTACTTTTATCACCAAACAACAATTGTGTTTTTTGGATGTTAGAGAATTTAAAAAGTATGATATAAACCACATCAGTATAATGTTACCTTGCAAACCAGTCTGGAACCTGAAGTGGCCTGCCTCCACAGTTTCAGGAGGGCTGCAGATCTGTTGGATAAACATGCAACATGGGGAATTGCCACAACACATAAGAATCATTGTAATAGATATTAGATTAAAAAGCTTCACAACCCCCACCTTCCCCCCCAAAAAAAATGATAAAGATTAGGGTTAAAATTTATAATACAAACACACATAAAATTGCACATTACATATAAAAATAGAGATGCACTGTTATTGTGGAACATAAAATATCTTTCAAACACAAACTTTTAAAGTGTCTATAAAAGAGTAAGAGAAAATATAACTCTCAATACAAATAAAGGTCCACTATACAAATCTACACCAGTAAACTCCACTGTAGACTCCTAACCAACTTTAAGTGTGCATGAAGTAGTCTTTTTTTATGGTGGATTGTAATGAGACAAGTATATGCAGGTGTATGGCCCACTGTGGTATCAGATGACAAGATCTGATGCTGGGTCTATGCAAAGTTGTTTACAGTTATCTGTTGTTTAATTTTATACTGATTAAAATATGTTTGTGTTTATTTCTGATTGTGATTTATTCTGAGATGCATTTGCATAGACATTCTTATTTTAATTTTAAAAAAAGATACATGATCCTTCATGTCTTAATTAAGAAGGTGTGTGCAATTGTTCTTTTTAATTATGCTCATTAACACTTTAGATTGCCACTAGTGCCTGTGTTGTATGTTCATTTTCATCTGATCTATGCCTTAGTGGTTAGACAATCCAGCTGCCAACAGTAGGGTCATGAGTTTGAATCCTGAGCCATGCCCGTATCTGTGTGGACTTTGTATATTCCCATGTTTCTGTGGGTTTACTCCAATATGTCACTTATAGAAGAGTACGCTAGTATATGTTTTTGTGTTGACTTTGTTTACACCGAGTATTGTATTGTGTATGTATATTTATGATTGCGAATTATTAGCCGTTGGATTTGCATCCACATTTATTTCCAATACACAATTACAGATGATACATTCTTCATGTCGGAAAAAAGATAATGTGTGTGTAATTCTTTATTGTTTATCCTTAAACCTTTAGGTTGCCAGGAGTGCCTGTGTTATGTTGTATGTTTTGTAGGAGCAATATTCGATAGCACCTAAAGGGCTTTCAGACATGGTGCTTGTCATTCAAGTCTATATAATGTATGTAGTGCTCAATCTGCAAACTCCCTTAGTGGTTAGACAATCCACTTTTCATCAGTGGGGTCATGAGTTTGATTCCTGACCCATTTTGTGGAATATGCCTATATTGCATGTTGAAATTTGTGTGGAGCTACAACTGAGACAAGCAGCTGTTCAAAATTAAGTGAATCCAAACAAATAGAAAATATACACAGATAAAAGCAAACTCCTAAGTCCCCAAAAAAATCTACAGAAGGCAAAAAATGACAAACAAATTCAAGTCCAATTATAATTATTATATTATACATCAATGAATTTACATTGTAATTTATTAAAACTGCATCTACCATGGATTTAATGGTAAAATATTTTATTGTATAATTATCGACATTAATAAAAATTAAAAAAGAAAAAAGTTTGTTATGAGAGAAGTGTATGTAGGTGTATGTTGTACATAGTAATTTGTGATTATGGGTTTTACAACAGTTTAGTGTTGTGGCTTATTTGGCACTTCTGGTGTGTGCAATTGTTAATTTTTCACAGTAACACTTTACACCATTGCAAGTCAAGTGCTACTGGCAAGCTATTGTTGGAGCTTTTAGTTCTAGTGTATATCATGCACGTATTGTTTCCATCTGCACGTTGCCTTAGTGGTTAGACAATCCATCTTCCAACAGCGAGTTATGAGTTAAAATCCTGAGTCATGGCCTTATCTCTGTGGAGTTTAATTATCCTCCCCAAGTGTGTGGGTTTTCTATGTGTCCCTTATGGAAGACTACGCATGGTTTATGTATGCACATTTTATTTACATAGTTTAAACAAGTTAAGCTGTAATGCCTTTTATTTATACTAGCGTATTAGCCGTTTAAAAAAATATCAAACAAGGTATAGGCTAACTATTCGATATTACACATCGACCACTTCACATTACAATTTATAACTGTACATCCACCATGGTTGTTTTTTTTAAAAAAAATAGTACATTTTGTAATGTTTGACATTAATATAAAACTTTAAAAAAAAAATCTTAGTGAAGTGTATTAAGATGTGTGTTGTGCATGTTTAGTTGAGTACGGGTATTTTAATCAAACAATGCTTTTTTTAACAGTTTGGGGTTGTTATTCAGCCCTGCTTCTATAGATTTTTTGGACTTAAACATGACCCCGAGCTTCCTTAAGTGTTAAGCATGAATTTAAGAAAAACGCTAAGCATTTCTTATCCATCTGACGGATCCGGAGGTAAACGCCTACTGCCCATTCCTTGCCCTTTCCCAACCCTTTTTTATTAAGTAGTCGTAAAGCTTCTTAAGTGAAGTTAAGAAGGATTTTCATCTTAACTTAAGAAATTTTGAACGTACACAGCGGATTTTCCTTATCTCCCTTTTCTGGGCATGCGCATAGACAATTTTTATATTATCCGCAAAAAAACACAGATAAGAACAGTAATGAACCGCTCCCATAGTCATTAAGGATAGAACATTACAAACAAAAAAAAGTTTGCTCTCATGACATACATTTTTCATGTTATTAATGTCTACTGTACATAAAATGCAGTTTAACAGTTGCTCCTGATTGCACTCACATGTTCTAGCATGCATACACATCAGACAACACTATCAATCGGCACTTGCACCTGCCCTGTAGCTGGAGCAAGTGATTCGACAGAAAAACTAATACCTTTTGAGATGCCCAAAGCTTGAATCGGCGCTGCCACGTGTGCTC
Source organism: Mixophyes fleayi (assembly GCF_038048845.1). Lineage (NCBI taxonomy): Eukaryota > Metazoa > Chordata > Amphibia > Anura > Limnodynastidae > Mixophyes > Mixophyes fleayi. Next base: position 78,182,516 of record NC_134409.1, read on the forward strand.
AAGCTTGCCACTCCCGTACTGCGCATGGACTATATGTATACACCCATTCCCCTGCCATTCCCCCCATAAAATCATAGCCTGTTGCAAGTGCCCTTTGCATTCGAAGATGAATTGGATGTGGTTGCAGTTAGTGGGGTATAGTCCGCTTCTGGGCATTTGCAGAGCGATTTTACACAACATGCATATTGCATGTACACTCCTTAATAAATGAGAGTGAGTGAAGAAGAAAAATAGTGCGAAAAGTTGCAGGGCACAAACAAAAGAATGTGGATCTGCAATTCTGGTTCTGTGTGTCTGGCAGTTTTGGTGGGCTTGTCAGAGTGGGACATTCCCCAAGGGAGAGATGGTGTGCAGAGAAAGCACCTCCCTCTAGGGCCCTGCAAACCAGGAGGCTGCTGTCTTTAAAGACAGCCCCCTGTGCCCCCTCCTTGTCTAGTGGTGGGCTAACAATTATGGGATCATCACCTGTCCCCCTCTCTGACGCATGGGGACCCTGCACCCATTCATACCGTCCAGGCCCCGGTGTTGGGGGCTGCCCACTGCTAAGAATGGAACCACCTGCTTTGCTGCCACATGTCTGGTGTGCAGGTAGATGCCGGATCTGGCGCCCAATGACTGATTGACACAGGGATCCTAATCACTACTTAGGGCATTGACCACTTTAGTCATTGCAATCTCCCTGGAGTGTTGGAAATGTGTCAAAAACTTGGAGGGGCAATGGAGCCAAGAGATGGGACGGTACAGAGCTATTTTCACAATAGAAATGATCACTGCATGCTTGAATAATGATGGAAAGATACCAGTGGAGAGAGATTTTAATACACACATGAGACAGGAATTGACTGATGTGTAAAGGTATATGGTCAAGTGGACAGCTAGTAGTGTAGAAAGAGAAGGAGAGAGTATATACTTCATTTTCATTTGTGGAATAAATGAAAAGAAGACACCAGAGGCTGCAGGGAAGGAGTGTAGCAGTCTTTTGGTCAATGAAGATAATATCATGTTGGATCTTATCAGTCTTGGGCAATGATGATAGTCAGAGATGTTGGTGTGGGATGGCCACTTGCTCAACGGCTGGTGCTAGGGTTTCATATGTGGTACTGCCAGATCAGTAAAGTAGAATGTAGGGGGAAAAGTTGTTGCAGCGAGTTGGAAAATTATTGATAATTAATAGATATCATAATTCTGTGTGTATAAGGAGACTTGGGTAGAGTTCAACAGCAGAGAGGTTAAAGTAATAGAGAAGAGTTTGCAGGTGATAAGATCTATCATCTAAGATGGGGTAAGGAGTGTTAAAGAAAACAGAAATGGATATATAGTCCAGATCAAAGCAGTGGCTATCTGATAAGTAGAAGAGACAGTCCACAGGGAGATGCAGAGAAATGAGGGTAGAGAGAGTTGTTTGGAAGTACAATGCGAATGTGGATAATCAATAGGGATGTTGAAATCACCCAAGATGATTGTGACAATGTAAAAAGTTAATAAGAGGGAGCCAGGCAGAGAAATGTTCAAGAAATTGTTGGGGTGGTCCAGAGCGACGATATATAGCATGCATAGAGAATAGGTTAAAAAGACAAATCTAATAAAATTTTAGGTGCTCAACAATAACCAATAAAATATGAATAAAATAATAAGCTTAAAAAAGCCTCTTTTAACAGCCCCTGAACTAGAACTATGCTCCTGAGAGGCTTTTGCTGGCCTTTACTTTAAAACCTTGTCATAGTGCATTGCTTTGGGGGAAAAGCAGTCGGCTCACTTTATATACATTAACATTGAGAACATCTTCAGATACCTGTCACTCTGCATACTAAGTAAATTATGTAATTTTAACAAATGGAATTTATGATTATGAATTGGGCCTTTAGTGAGGAAATCACCAATACATCTGTCCTCTAGACTGACTGTTAAGACTGATTTCAAAACAAACTACATGTGAACTAGTCAAAAGGATGCAATTGCTGGATGTCAGGACTGATAAGAAACTAGTATAGTATATTGACAAACAATTTGCATCACTGATCAACAGTTTAACATGGTTAATAACAATTGCAGATGCATACTATGCATTGAAAAATGTACAGATTGAAGTCAGATGAAGTTCAGATATAGGAGCAAATAATAGTCACAGTAACATACTTGGGGATGAAAGAGAAGACAGATGGTTTGATTCAAATAAAGTGAAGCAATTAAGCAGTTTATATTTCATGATAAGATATAAATGTGTTGTTTAATTGTGATTTTTCTATTTTTTGTGAGTAAATTACTTAGGGAGGAAATCACCAACACATATGACCAACCTTTATACTTTTTTCTTTTTGTAGGCTGCACGAAGGTATTGCCCGCACCATGTTGGACATTATCTGGGCATGGATGTGCATGACACCCCTGATGTGTCCCGCTCTCTACCCCTTCAACCAGGCATGGTGATAACTATAGAACCAGGTAATGGAAAGGTGTTGATATAAATATAGAACCACTTTCATATTTATTAGATTTTTATTTAGTTAAATCCTACTTAGACAAAGAAATAAACTCACATATTTCACTTAGACAACAAATATCTTGTGGGCTACAAAGTTGTTAAGTAAATAGGAAATTATAGCACCTTTATTTTATTTCTCTGTCCAGACCAATATGTTAATCTACTTTACACAAGAAACACACAAGGGAAAAAGGGGAGGATTTGCAGAATGCAGAAAAAAACAGTATGGGGCCATGTGGAAAGAGAACAATTTACAAAACATTGTGCTTTCATATATGTGCAATTTGAAGGTGAAATTCAAAACCTGGGAAAACTTGTGTCACACATATGACTCACCCTTTCACATTAATATAAACATTAGTTTTTCTCTAAAATTACTTATTAAAACAAAATTATGCGCTATGTTTCATTTAGCCTCGTAGTCAAAGTATATCTGTCAGGAAGCACACAAATGTCTGAATTCAAACAGTCAGACCAATTTGACTCCACCTGCAATGGAGGCATGGAGTCTAACGAAAGTTAGGTTTTCACAGGGTGTAGGTATGGGTTTGGCTGCCATCTCTCTGCAGGTCGCAGCCTTTCGTGCAGGTATTGGATGCAACTGGAAGACGAAACCAGGCATGAATGCATATTAAAACACAGGATAGTGAATAGCCTGGAACTCACTTGTGTGGATGAGAACTAGGAACACACTGGTATGGATCTAAACCAGGAACACACTGAAACTGAATATTCAGTAGAACACTGCAGCGGAATACTCAGGAATATACTGATGGACCCTGGAGCCAACTTGACTGAACAAGAGACTACAGTCATCTGGCACCATCTTGCTGTCAGAGGTGCCTAAAATAGTGTGCGGCAGGGAAAATAGAAAAAGAGCATTATTTATATATAGAACGGCCATGCGCAATACTGCACATGCTCAAAAAACCTAGGATGGTGTCCGCCAGCTAAAGCACCATCGGCGGTGCCAGAGAAGCAGTTTCTCAACACCTTTATTTGAAAAGGACTGTGTCAGATCCCGATAAGTACACCTGATGCATGACAGTACCCTCCCTCTTAAAGGTGGACTCCGGACACCAAAGAAAGGGCTTCTTGGGAAATTTCTGATGGAATTTTTTCAGAAGGACTGGAGTATGTACATCAGCAGTATCATTCCAAGCTCATCTGGTCCAAATCCTTTCCAATGTACTAATAATTAAATTCTTCCTTGAGAAATTTTGGAATCAAGAATTTACTGTACCTGAAATTAATCGCCACAAATGGTCTTAATAATAGATGGAGGAGTGGATGCTGAGAAAAACAATTAATAATAAGAAGCTTAAGTAAATATTATAGATATTGGGGATGTGAAGAGAAGATGGTAATTTTCACTTAAAAGCTGCTGAATTGATGATCTGAAGGATCTCAAAAGGGGCCGATGTACCTAGGTGCTAATTTCATACAAGGCACTTTTAGTCTGTTTTGGGTTTTTTTTTGTAGATAATTAAACTCATATTTTCAACATAGAAACAGCTCAGCGTTTGTCTAAAATAAATTTGTAGTAAATAGATTTTCTCATATTCTTTCATGTCAACTTTAGAGCAAATCTTAGAAAAAATTCTGAGAGTTAACGGCACGCACTTCAGTGCTAAGCAGGGAGGAAAACTTTTGTAGTGCAGGATGGAGATCATACACAGTATAGAAGGAACTGGAAGAAGTTTTATGAAAATGATTGTTGTGTGCAAATTCTGCCCATGGAAGGAGTTCCACCCAATTATCTTGATTGGCAGAGATGTTGATCCTAAGAATGGTCTCAAAATTAGATTTTTATAACGATTGACCATTTGACTGGGGATGATATGCTATGAAGAAGTTGAGAACAGTGTTCAAAAGTTTACATAACTGTCTCCAGAATTTAGAAACAAATTGCACTTTACCGTCTGATAATTTTCAGTGGACATCCATACACAAAAAAAAAAGATTTGATTAACAGAGTGGCCAGGGCAGTAAGCAAGTCAGTTAATGGGACAGGGTGAATCATTTTAGAAAAATGATCAACTACTACACAAATGGTGTTACACTTCTTGCTAAAGGGAAGATAAGTAATAAAGCCTATGGCGTTGTGGGACAATGATCTCGCAGGACTGGACAAAAAAAGGAAACAGTCCCAGAGGAGCTTGTGGAGGAACATGAGCACAGATTGAGCAGTCAGAGAGAAAATCCTTCACCTCTTAGCAAAGGGTTGGCATTCGTAGTCTCTAGAAATAACAGCCAGGCTTTCACAAGGACCAGCAGAACTGAGAGGAATGTTCCCACTGAAGAAATCCCAATGTTTATGAGAGACCAGAGTTTTAACCTGTGCAGGTGTAAGTGTGGAGGTACCTAGAAGACATTGAATTTCCAGTATAGGGTGATTCTCTGGAATTTCGAAATCTTGATCAGTGTACAAGGAACAAGACAAGGAATCTGATTTTTTTGGATCCCAGGCCTAAATGTTTTATGAAGTTTGAAGAGAGTAAAAAAAAAAATTAAAATAGAGTCCACGGAGCTTGTTGAGGATTCAAGTACTGAGCTGATTGAATTATATTTTTATGATTTGTGAAGACAGTTACTGGAAAGTATGTTCACTCAAGGAGCTACCTCCATTTCTTCAGAGCGAGCTTCATAGCTCCTTATCCACGATCGCATCATTCTGTTCAGCAGAAATGTGTGAGAATCTAAGCTGCAAGAATGTATTTTTCTGGTAGAAGACCTTTTAGAGAGGATTGCTTCTTTCCCAACAGCAGATATGTCTACCTGCAGAAAAATGGTTGGGACGAGTCAGGTTGGGTACTAGTGGCAAAGAGAATGCTTGATTGAGGACTAGAAAACCTTGGATGCAGCTAATGGGCAATTATTGGCATTAGTACCCCTTCGAGAGAAGTAGTGATTAGAGCTGTCAATGTGGAATGTCTCTGACAATTACTATCAGCAATTTATTTAAAGCCAAAGAATCGCAGAGTGGCTAGAAGTCCAAACAATTGTGGCTATTCTAATACTGCTCGTACCTAGTTTAGTTCCATTTGGAGACATGAACCAAAAACAAAAAAAAAAGTGTGCAGGGAGGGTATTTGATCACATTCAAAAGAAAATTTGCAAAAGAAAAAAATAAAAGTTGTTTTTCGGAAGATGGGAGAGTACTTCAGCCATAAATACAGTGAGTAGACAGATTTATTTGAATATATCAACCACGACATAAATATAAAGCATGTCTCTAAACATGTCGATAAAATTTTGGAGAACGGCAGGTGCATTGTATAACCAGATATTCATAATAGTTGTCATAGGTATTTAAAGATAGCTTCCTTTAATCTCACTCACATATATACAAATGAGATTATATGCTTCCCTTAGGTCTAATTTGGTGAAGATGGTGGCTTCCTTGATGCGATCAATTAGTTCAGTAATCAGAGGAATTGCATAGTGATTTTTAATAGTAACAGGTATGATCAAAGGTTCCCATCTTTTTTTACAAAAGGAATCCTTGCTACGCTGGAATGTTTTTCTTGATATATTCAGACATAGCCTGGGTTTCTGGAAGAGAAAGTGGGTAGACATGACCTTGAGCTGAGATCTTGCCATGGCTTAGATCAGACAGTCCCATTGATCTAAAGACACCATGATGTGGCAGAACTTCAGACTGCTGCTTAATAAAACCGTTCTGACAGTTTAAATATTGTGGTGGTATAAAATGCACTTCGGTTGCCACAGTGATTTCTTCTCAGACGGGTGTCACTGTGGGAATGACATGAAATTCCCTATACTAGAACTCGAGTGATGACCCAATTAATATGTGGGGAGTGTAGTTACAACCAGGGAAGGCCCAAACATTTGTCGCTAGAGATCGGAGGAATAATAAGAAAGGTTGTGTTCTCCTTTTACAGGGCTCTCAGTAACAGAGGTGCTGTATGGTAAATAATCATACCACTGTTATGGCTGACGGCTATTGTCTTAAGCTTGTAGAACAGGTGGTAGAGGTCTTCACCTATTGCAGCCGCCTTTCCCGTAGAGCTTGTTGCGCTCACAGGTACTCAGATGCCCCCAGGTCTTAAACTCTGCATAGTACAAACTTATGGATATAACCGTAGCACAGGTAAGGGGATGATGGTAGGATGTAAGTGAAGTCAGAAACAGACATGGGTCCGAGGCATGTAACCTGGTAAGGTGCAGGCAAGAAATCAAGGCTGGCTGCAAACAAGGGTAGTCTAAATAACAAAGCAGAAGTCAGGGTAACAAGCTAACAATCCAAAATCCATAAAATCAAGCAGAAGGTCGTACACAGAGAATCAGTCAAAAAGTATACAGCAACAACTGGAGCAGGAAAGCTAACAGGGACTGGATGCTATAAACAGCAGGGAGGCTAAGCCCTTCCTGCTTTAAATACAGAGGGTGCCCAATCAGGATTTAGGATGTGTTGTTAAGTAAATCAGCCACCTGACTGTAAATACATAATAAATTAACTTACACCTGCACGCGCGCCCGGCTGTCTCTAATGTCGGGACGCAGCACTGTCAGAGAGAGCGCCCCAGCCGTTGCCACGGTGACGTCCCCGCTGTTGCCATGACAGCCAGGACGCAAGTAGGAAGGCTCGTAACAACCACATGGAATATGAGTGTCTTCTCTAGATGTTAAGTAGATTGAGTTCTCCAACGGCAAAAGACGCAAGGACCACTTATTTGCCAGACAACTGAGCAGAAAGTTTATTTTTTTCTTCTGGTACAGTTAGCCTAACAAGTAAAGAACAGTTACCACGACTCATTATAGGGGCAGAGTGGTAAACAGAACCAAGCTTTGTCTCTCCTACACCAACTAGGATTTGGTGTTTCGAGAAAGCTTACGGCAAATGGCCCGCTTCAGTGCATGAGAGGCATAAGTTGTTTCTGAATCTCCACTCACGTTTTCCACAGACAAGTGTGACCAATCCAATTGGGTTATTGGATTGGTTCCTCTGAAGACTGAGGAGCTTGAAAACAAGGTGCCAGTCTAACGAAGGACCGTGACCTTGCGTCTTCTCCTGGCAGCTTTCCCGAAAACTCAATGTGATTGCATAAAGATATCAGATTATCAAGTGAAGTAGATACCTTGCAGGATGCCAGTTCATCTTTGATTCGGTCTTAAAGGCCCTGCCAAAATTATGCTACTTGGGCTCATTGTTTCACTGTAAAGTGAGACAGATTACAAAACTGCACCACATATTGAGCTACGGTACTGTACCTTCATACAAGGGTAAGAAGCTGACAGCAGTGAAAGTAGAACCTCTAATGTTAAGCAAGATCTTACAAAAGGGCATGATAAAAGATGTACTAGAATGGAAAATCAAGTCCTTACGTTCTCATAGAGGAGAAGTCCAAGAGAGGGCTTGACTAGTAAAGAAAGAAATTGTGTAAGCCAGTTTCAGTAGAAAAATTACCCAGAAGTATTTTAAATGTAATGTGAAACTGATTAATGAAGCTGTGGAAAGTTTTTGGATCCCCATCATATTTGGTATTCTGTGGTGGCTGGCAGCTACTGGAACTTCTGATACAGCTGATGCTGCAGAAATTGCAGTGGCGAGTAATACAGGGTGAACCAGAGTTTTCTGAAGAGTATCGAGTCCGGCAGTGTAGTCACTGTACCAACTGATTTTGCATTGCCTCTTGTCCATACAACCCAAGAGATGCTGGAGTAACTCTTTAGAGGAGTCACCTGCTGAATCAATTTTTTGGTCCAGTTGACACGGTTCAGAATCACACTAACTTATGGGTTCAAAAAGTCAGATTGATTTGAATTTACCTGCATTGGAGGTGTGGAGTCTAACGGAGGATAGGATTTCACCAGGAACACACACAAGGAGACCTGGGTTTTGCTGCTATCCCTCCACAAGTCGCAGCCCTCTGTGCAGGTATCAGACATGACAGACAGGTAGACGAAAGTAGGCATGAATGCAGATTAACACGCAGGATAGCAAATGCCCAGTTACTTACTGGTGTGGACGGAATAATAACTAGGGTCTAATAACTAGGCACACATTGGAATGTGCAGAAATAACCAGGAGCACACTGGAAGAGAGTTTTAAGTGGAACACTGGAGCAGACTACCAGGAACACACTGGCAACTTAACTAGACAAGAGACTATTGATTGGCACCAACTTGCTGTCAGAGGTGTCTAAAATAGTATGGAGGCAAATTGGGGTGGTGTAGGCAGTACCCAATAGAAAGTGTGTGACCAGATGGGCTTACTTCGCCACCTGGTCTGTAGGTGAACTTAGGGAGAGATGTTCATCCTGCACAATTTATCTTGGTTTCCTTCTCGCCGTCACTAACAGACTGTTACTGACCACTCCTACTGGTGTCACCTCGTCACCAGACACACGCCAACTGCGACTGCCAATTGCTCAGTAGCTGTAGGAGAATTCGGCTACCACCACTGGGCTCCTTTGCAGCGCCCAGAACTGCTTACTTCTGGGGTAGCTGGTATAGCTGCTGTAAATGCCTCTGTGAAGATACCAGGTTTTCTGGCCCAATTCTACCCACTTCACTATGGCTGGCTACTCATGGGTGCCTTACTATGCCAGGGAAGTCTACCGAGTACATTCTAGGGTTCTCAGTCACTCAGGCAAATTCAGTTAGAAAGTAAAACAATACAATTATTGTAACAAAAACTATTACTATATTATTTCACACACAGGAAAAAAATGCCAGGCTGGTTTACCACATTATCTGTCCCTTACCCCACTAGCTTAAGAAGTTATAGTCATCTGGCTGGCCAGACTTGATGACACGTGGATCTGCCAATGTATTTCACTGGTAGAGAACGGAAACTCTAAAATCAGCCACCCTGCAGCTTCCGTCCCAGAATGAATTTGTCCTTCCCCCCCCCCCCCCATCCCCCCCCCCCTGGAGTGGCTCCTTATATTTAGGGCCTAATTTTCACAGTGTGTTCCCCTCCCTGGGCAAACCTCTGGGTCTATCCTTGTTAACCAATGATGGGTGCTGTATCAGGGGGTTGGAGGGGAAGTTTAGATGAGCTGTACTTTCACAGAAGGTCCCCTGCTGGGCTCTAGACAAAATGTTTGAACTAGTCATGTTGAGAACAATGGATACTAATTGGCCTTTCACCTCACCTGTATCCTGCAATCTGACCCTTACCCATAACCCATCTGGCTTCACTTTAAGGACAATGACTAACAACTTCTATTCAATATTAACAAGATACAAAAAAACAATATTCATTGAGCTACAATGTCCCCTTATCCACATGTAATTAGACACTGCAGTGGTAATCTGTTGAGCTGGGGAACAAAAGCAAGGGCTATAAAAAGTACATTCTATAATCCACATTTTGTGAGAAACGAGAGACAGGCTGGTTAGGGTGATATTAATATCTTGTTTCATCACAACCTCTTTGCTGTGGGCTGACTTGTACCTCCTGACCACTTACTATGGATCAGGACTGCTGGGTAGCAGGCAGTGTTGACACAGATGCTGGGTTCAACACAGGACAGCTGGGTAACGGATTAGAATGTAAGCTCTTATCTGTTGGTCACAAGATACAGCAGGTAATAGTCACAGGTAGAATCTTCAAACTGTGATTGTTTATTGCGCAAGAGTCCTGACAAGGACTTTTACACACCCGTTTGTGGTACTGGTTATCATCCAGAAATTCAGATGAAAAATGATACATTACATGGTCAAGGCCTCCTTTTATACAGATTTACACAGCTACTCCAGCCCCCCCCCCCCCTGCCTTGATTGTAGCTGGCACCAAAACATCTGATGTTACATCAGATAATTGAACATCAGGATGCATGAATATGAAAATACATTTATGCGCACAGTGCAGGGACTTAGCCCTTTCTGGCACTGTGCATCGGTTACTAATCAGCACGACAGCGCCCATGAATTAAATATTTGCTTTTAAATTAATAAATATACTCTTTAATACATCTTGAATTCTTTAGTGCTGAGGTTTAACCTACTTTAAGGCTCCCCCGGCCACAGAGAGCATTGTTTGTGTAGACCACAATGCCCATTGGCGGCGCCAGTGCTGCCTGAGCGAGAATGAGTGCTTTGGACCCTGGTAAATACACAAGAGGGTCCGATGTGTGACAATATCGCAATTTCTTTTGGTTTGAATAGTTATTTACATACACATTTATGAACAACATGCCCTGTGGCTACCTGAAGAAATACCTTCACAAACTTCCCAACCTACCCGATCCTTACAATAACCTGCACTGTTTAATAAAATCTCATCTGAGCAAGTTTAGCACTCTATTGCACTTATCGGGTCTATACTACATAATGTGCAAATTTGATCATTTTGCAATGAATGGCATTTTGCTACACACAGCCCTATTCTGTCCCATACAACTAAGTACACTATCCAGAGGATTTCATAATATAAAAGCACTATATGCAGTTTGACTTGTGAATTCTGCCAAGAGACACATTATCCTTATATGATTTACTTTTCTGATACTAGGTATTTATATTCCTGAGAATGACCATGAAGCTCCAGAAAAATACAGAGGTCTAGGAATCCGCATTGAAGATGATGTAGCGATCACTGAAAAATCTCCCATAATTCTCTCTGCTGAGTGTCCCAAAGAAGTTTATGAGATACAGCAAGTGTATGCGCAAGGTCACTAATGCAGATTGCACTCTAACAAATGTGAATGAGCTCCTTAGTGCCTGAATGTTAGCATGGAAGTGAGATGTTCGTATAGAATGACAACAACATTTTAGCGTTTCACGGGTTATCAAGGCTTTTTTTTTTAACTGTTGAATTGAGTCCCATCATTGAAATGGGTGTTATATTTATTTCTTACTGGTAATCGTCATTTCAATATCTAAGCACAGAGTGAACTACAGTACTGTATATTAAATATGCCCTATGCAGGTTATGTGTTGGTTTTTTTTCAGATTGAAAAATCTTGTCACAAATGTTAACATGACATGTGATTTGAGGAAACTTTAATATAAACATCAGTATTACTATGGGTTCCAATCAAATATAACACTTTACATAATGTTTTTTTCATCTTTTACTATGTAAAACTTCATCGCATTGCTTCGTTCTGACATAACAAAGCATATTTATTGATATTCTTAGACTGATTACCTCCTGGCTCTATAAAAACACTGGTGACGCCACATGTGAAATGCGATGTAACGAACACTTCCTCATGGGAAGACACTACCCCCAGGCTTTATTATCTACTAGCACTAACTTACAACAAATCAAGCTTAGGAAGATTATGCCCTATTTAAATTGTTTATCTCAATGCTACTATTATTAACACTAGCTGTTAAAAGGGGTACCAAACTTAAATAATGTATTCATTTGTTGTGATAGAACAATCTATCTATACTTTTTGTTTAAGGTGCCTTTTTTTTTTTTTTTTTTTTTAAAGAAAAGGAAAAAAAAAAAAGAGAAAGAACACAATTGATAAAACAAGGTATGAAGGTATTTACATCATGAAATAAGAACAACTGGACTGGGTGCCAAGTCTTCAGCTAGAAACAGTAACACGTACTGTGATTTAAACCACCGGGACCATATCTTGTAGTTTTTTTGGCACAGAAGCCCTGGCTGCATGGATTTAATGTTACTGGCTGTCAGGATAAAGCATAGATCTGATATGCTGAAATAGAATATTGGATGTCAGGACCCAAATAAATCTTTGCATGAATACCTAAATTAACCTGATGGTCAATTCAGATAAAGGTGTGACCAAATGAGCCCAAGAACATGTAATTGAGTTAGGTAAACCCTTTGTGCAGTGACCAGCTTTAGATATGCAGATCACAGACATCCATTGTATTTGATCATGTATTTCCCTAGCTAGTACTTCCCTTTAATAGGTAGTATAAACACAAACTAACCCCTATGTGTAAATTAGAGAGCTTGCATTTATTTACAAGGGATAATTCATAACTGCAGGGTAAATAGGTTGTATCAAATGAATCCATTGATAAGCTAGTGTAACAGTTAAAGACGCAGCATCTGATGTAATGGTGTTTGGAGGTTTTTACATCCCAGTGTGAGGAGATAAGCCTGCCACTTTTAGCAGCTTCCAGGACATAGTACTGTTTGCTTGTGACACTTGAATAGACTTGTAGGTACCGCTCAGCATGTGGCCTGGCTCAATGAGGCCAGGGGATAACATAGCCTATATGTAATACTGTATAGACAGAAAGAATTCAGTTTTAAAATATACCACTTAAAATCAATAAAAGCAGAGATCAACCACCTATTCCTCAATAGCATGATGAAGGGCAGCTCATATGGTAAATTAAGAATTCTGCCCCACAGAGAAATGAAGAAAAGGAGTGGAAGCTCTGCGAATGCCCTGTACTTAGGCATGTTTGATATGAAAATATGAACAAAGTCATAGGGGATTTGTTAATGATAAGATTGGATCGATGTAACGCTGTCCAGGACAAATATATCACATTGTAGAATTGGTTAATAAATCAGGCAACAGGTAAATTTGGTTTGAAAAGGTGTCCCAGGACACAACCCCGATTAGCATTAACCCTGCCCCTGTGAATGCCGCACCCATTTGAGGTTGCTTAAAAATCTGTGTTCTGAGGGAACAAATTGTCAGACTTTTGGGGATCAATCTAATTGAAGGACTGTCCATTATTTCTGCCTGCCCCAGGCATACAGATTATTATATGTAAGTAATGCTCTGTAGGTTATCTATTTTATTTTAAACTGTTTTTGCTTGTTATGTCAAATTTATTATTTGTTTATTCATTATTTTTCTTTTTATCTGAATGCCCTGTACCTTTTGTATATTAAATCTAAAATTTAATAAGTTGCGTCTTGCCTTGATACTCTAAATAATCCATAGCCTTTGTAGAGGAGATTGCTCGTCCAGGTAAACCCTTGGAATGCCAGTGTGTGATTTGTTGATACATTTGATTAACAAGCTGTGTGTGCTTGTATGTACATTTGTGTAACAGTCTGGAGGTGTGAAGAGTTAACCCTGTGTGCGCTGGTGTGAGTCTTGCTAGTTTGTGGAACTAGGAGCCTGTGTGCCAGTGTGGGATAGTATATTGGAGTCCTATTGCCCGTACCCAATAGGTGGTGGCTGTAATTGAAGTGTCTGGGGGTGTGAGAGCGCTGTGTTTGGGGGCGATTCCGTAGGTCTAAGAACCTGTGTGATAGGTGAGAGAGACTGCGGGCTGAAATCGTGTGTGACCTCATACAGCAAACACCCCAACGTCACGGCAGCTGGGAGCGCGTTCGTGACACTGGCAAACCATATCATTCATTAGGTAACCCAACAACCAAAGATGGGGTCTGCAGTAGCCATCCATTTTCTAAGTATAGTAACCTTGGCCCCAGTCAGCAAATATATGACATACTAGGAGAATAATCTACCCAACAGGTTTAAGAGTCAAGCAGTGTTTTGGCCAGCGAGCAGCCAACTCCTGAGCAATGAGTGTAGCTTGATTATTATATATATACTGTACATACATATATGTACACTACTATTAGATATTTATTGTTATATATTGTTGCAAAAATGTCTTAATTTGTAACATCCTACATGGCCAAAAGTATGCAGACACCTGAACATCATGTTCACGTGCTTGTTGAACATCTCATTTCAAAACCATGGTCATTAGTATCTCTTCTGGGAAGCCTTTCCACTAGATTTTGGAACATGGTTGTGGGGATTTTTAGCCTTTTAGCCACAACTGAATTAATGGGGTCGGACACTGATTTTGGGTGATGAGGTCTGGTTCGCAGTTGACCTTTCAATATATCCCAAAGGTGTTAGATGGGGTTAAGATCAGAACTCTGTTCAGGTCAGTCAAATTCTTCAGCTTTAACCTCTGGAAACCATAATCTGCTTGGCCGTGGAAATCCAATCCATGAAGCTCCTGACAAACGGTTATTTTGTTTATTTAGCACTCAGCTTCTCCTTCTGTGGGCTTGTCTGGCCTTACACTTTGTGGCTTTGCTGTTTTCCACTTCACAATAACAGCATTTACAGCTCTGGTAGGGCAGATATTTAAGAGACTAATTTGTTGGAAAAAATACACAGCAAAGAAAAAGATCTAATTGGCATACCGTATGTCTAATTGAATGATAAGATGAATATATAAAAGTATAGTGATAAAATATCAATTGTTACATTTGATCAGTAGCGCAGCTGTAATATGGGATGTGTAAGGCCCCACTAAATAAAGGCAAACTATAAACAAAGAAAACAATTATTACAGAGCTGCAACTAGTCAAAATATAACTATGCCAAACACAATGCTGAAAAGGTTTATTAGATTATATATAAATACATTTTAACAGTTATATATAAACGGTATCACATCTAAATTGATGAAAAAGTATCTTAAAAATACACATGTAACACACACAAAAAATTACTTAATGTGAGCTCAAGATGATAAAAACGAACACAAGTGTAAGTTGTAATAACAACGCTGTTCTAAAAAACTTTGAAAAATTATAAAAATCAAGAACTCATTTGGATTTGTAATCTCCAAGATAACTAATTAGAGTTCAACTAAGAAAATGACATGTAGAGACTCTTAGGGAAAGTCGTGCTGATGTAAATCAATAAAATAAAGTCTTTCAGTATTATTCAAAGGTGCACCTTTTGTGATGAGTATTCCAAAGTACTTAAATATGATATAATAATCCAGTTTCAATCAGATATTGCACATTAATGAAGAACTTGAATTACCTGACATACAGTTATTCCGTCCGGCCGCTTGCTAGGGCAAGTCATAGATAATGTTCCATTTGGCAAATGAGATGATTTGTTTCCTTCAAATATGTGCACAATACAAAGGATATTTGGACCTCACCTGCTTGATGTCTGTAATTAGAACTCCTTGCACGCTTTCTGCAAAGTGATTTTTTTCTAAGGGTCCCGGTCAGTCATTGAAATGGATAAAAATAAAATTAACTTATTTAACCAATTATTAACCAATTTAGTGGAACAGCGTGTAGATCTTTTTACTTGACGCGTTTCATTACCTACACGGTAATACAGCAACAGTTTGTGTAAAGTCCAGCTCACAATGAAAAACCTACCTCTCCAAGGTGTTCCTCTTATACTCATTGTCCTTATTGGAACTCTTTACCAGCTGGATGAAAAACATACCCTAAGCCTAAATATATTTGGACATATATCGGTAATATTCCATATTAAAACCTATTTGCATAGTGTTGGCAAAAAAACAAAAAACCACAATAACACCAATATGATCTTTTTTTTTTACCTGATTTCTATAAACCCTTTCTTGTTTTATATTAAATCTGTATAACATTCTAAAAAGTTAATGAAAACCTCCCAAAAAAATATAACCATAGAAAAACAGGTTTAAACATTTATAAAAAAACTTGTAAAGACAGATGTCAAACATTATCCCCTTGCATATCAAGCTATTATTAAATGTATCTTTACTGTTAACAATTGATTCCCAGTTATATAAAAAATTTACCCAACTTTTATCTTATTCATAAAAAAAAAAAAAAAATAGAACCACTCTGAAATCAGCCTAGATGTAACTTGAACTCCGAACACCACAATCAATGCTGTTCCCATAGTATTGTTTATGGTGTTGTGTCACCAGAAATCCAGTGATTGTGTTCTGAAAATCTTAATATATTTTGTTATGTATAAAAATTGGTCAACATTTATCCTATTAACCATCAAATAAATAGAACCAAAATAAATTCGGCCTTAACAGGACTTCCCAACCCCACAGACTGTACTGTTCTTATAATAGTTTTTGGGTGGTGCAACACCTTGAACACTGGTGTTCTGATCTAATATCTAGTTAATAACATTAAGACACATCCTTAATACACAGAAATAAATGATTAAACGAAAAATTAAAAATATATAAAAAAAATTAAAAATATTTAAAGAATGAAAAATGATAATAAAGGACAAATTACAACTTATTAACATCAAAAATTGAAAATAATGTCATCCAGAATATAAAGCTTAGGAATATTTAACATGTTTTCACTGGTATTAAACCAAAACTGAACAGGACAGATATTTAATTTCTCTACTGTAGAATATTGATGAGCTATCTGTGTTCAAACTACAAAAAACCCTAAACAATTTTCATAATGTTATCTCAAAACCTATTTATATCACAAATACAACCTTTCATTATTGCAAAGCCAGAAGCCAAAAAAAGGGGGAAGGGGATTCTTAGTAATCAGCTAGATAAGACCATTTAATTCAATATTTTAATTTAGTCCAGTGTGTTTAGTAGATGTATCCAGTATGTTTCCTGTTCACAAAGTTTCTTAAATCGGTCACCGCTACGTAATGTGACTTTTATATGCTCTATTCCTACACATTTTAGAGCATTTGGATCTGAATTATGTTTATCCAAAAAATGTTGCCACACACTGGTGAGGAATTGATCCTTTCATTATATTACATCTATGTTCTAAAAAACCATATTTAAGGGATCTGATGGTCCGTCCCATATATAAAATGTTGCATTTACATGTAAGTATGTATATGACATAATTAGTGTTACAATTTATGAAACCTTTTATTGTATATTTATTGTCATTATGTAGAAAAACAGCCTATTTATTCATTATGTGACTGTAAGTAAGGTACCTAGTTCCCCCACATTTATAGCACCCCGAGGGCTTTTTTTTGGAAACCAGCTTTCAGCCCCTTCATTTTTTTCTGACTTTTTTCAATGCACTTGGTGCTTTCATATTTTTAATGTTACAATTCTTCTTAAATATAATTTTGGGTTGAGATGGAAGAATATGTTTGAGAGTGGGATCCTGTTTCAATATTATAAAGTTCTTCTTAATAATTTTGGCTATATTTCCCAATTTAGTATTATATTTTGAAGTAAAGGCCTGATTGAAGTCATCACTATTGTAACTGTTCTTCAATAAATACCCTGATGACGTAGAGGCTACATCTTTTTTCTTAACTTGAAGAAATGAATCCCTTTTGCTTTGGTTAACTTCTTGGAGAGCTTTTTCTAAAAATAGAATTAGGATAGCCTCTGCTTTTAAAAGTTTGAATTAACTTGCTGGCCTGTGATTGAAAAGATGTTTCTTTAGAGCAATATTTTTTAGCCTGAGTAGCTGACCTTTCAGAATATTGTCTCTCCAAGGTTTGAAATGGGAACTTTTGTAATGAAGGTAATTTGTGACGTCAACCGTTTTTTAGAAGGTCTTAGAGATGTTGGAACAATTCTCAATTGTGAGAGACAAATCCAAAAAATTAATAGAGATGGTGTTAAATGTGTGCACAAATTTCAAATTATAGTCATTCTGATTTAACTTGTCAACAAATAAACATGCTCTTAACTCACCTCCACCCCAAATAGTAAAAAGGTCATCTATATAATGGCCATAGAGGACCAGGTCCGCCCGAACTCACCACTCCACACATGAGTGTCCTCAAAGTCACCCATGTATAGTTGAGCGAAGCGTGGCCCATGACTGTCCCCATGATCTGCAAATAAAAACGGTGATCAAACAGAAAAAAATTGTAAGTATAAACCTAATTGCCTCCATCAAAAACTGTTGATGTGTATCTGTGAGTAACCCTTCATTCTTATTGAGGACTTTTTTCGTCACTCCAAGACCCATATCATGTGGAATATTGCTGGACAGGGGCTCCACATCTAAAGTTCAAAAGGCATAATGTTCTTGCCATACTACAGGTTTCAAAATATTAAGTAAATGCATGGAATCTCTAATATAGGATTTCAATTGCTTAACTTTAGGTTGTAAAATAAAATTTACATAAAAAGGGAAGAGGTTAAAGACCCCAACCCAGAAATAATGTGCTGTCCTGGTGGATTATTCAATTTTTTGTGGATTTTCAGCAAATGATAATATATTGAAATTATGGGATGTTCTGGATAGAAAAAATGAATTTCCTCTTTAGTGACAATATTTTTGCTGTGAGCATTTTCTAAAAGGATTCGTAATTCATTTTGATAGTTTCGGGAGGCATTTTTACTTAGAATTTTGTAAAAACCGCTATAATGAAGTTGCCTATGGGCTTCTTGCATATAGTCCTGTCTGTCTTGGATAACTATCCCACCTCCCTTATCTGCCCCCTATATAACAATAGATGTATCTGCTTTTAATTGATGTAGGGCCAATGTTTCTGCTTTAGAAAGATTATTGTATTTGCTAACTAGATGATTTTGCACATCTCTAAAATTATCTAAGGTGACTTGATAAAAGCAGTCAATGTTTGAACCCTATAAAGAAACAGGAAAAAATTCAGATTTTTTTCTTAAATTTTGTTCTGTTGATGTGCACTTTAGAGTCATCTTCTGTTAAACTAAAGATGGGCACATTCTCCGATAGCATATTTTCCTTTAATAATTCTTCATATATTTAATGTTAAATCATCATCCTTATCTAGGACTATCGGGCATCCCTTTATAGCTCTACTTTTAATTTCTTATTCAAAAAATACTTTTTCCTACACAAGGAACGGGTATACCTGTTTAGATCTATAAATAGTTCAAAAAGATTAGGTTCAACTGCAGGTGCAAAATTTAAACCTTTGTCTAAAAGATGCATTTGGCTCTTCGTGAGCTGTTTGGAGGAGAGATTAAAAATACCTTTACTGCTTAGATCTTTCTCGGTCTCCTTGACTCTATCTTCTCCTCTCTTCCCTCTCTCTCCCTATTTTTGGAGTTTTTGCTGCTAATCTTTGAAAGGGATTGGGATTAGACGGAATAAATTTTTCTTGTTCTCTTTAGTTTCCTAAAAACTCTTGATCACGGGTTCTAGAACCAAAAGGATTGGTTTTATTTGAAGTATACTTGGGTATAATTGTACTCCTTTGGTTTCACCTCTAACCTTATATTTGGGTCTACTATGTTCTGTTTGTGAACTGTGATAAGAATTATTCCTCTTTCTGAAATCTAGTTAGTTACTAAAATGAGAATTTCTTCATGACTGGGAGTAATGTCTAAATCACTCCTGCCTGTGCCTATTTATTCAATTTATTCTTTTTAAAAACTCTGAATCTTTAGCATCTCGAGAATATTTGTCATATGATCTAACTTGTTGAGGATGTTCCTTATTGTAGGACCTAACTATAATTTTGGTAATCCGCTTAATCTCTTCTGAATTTATTCAATTTTAGCTGGATTACAGATTTTTCAAATTCCTCAATTCTTAAATTAATAGCTGAATCCTGTTCCACAAACTCTTAGGAGGATTCTATTGGTTCTAGCTCAACTTTGAGTCTCTCAATCTCATTTTCTATTATTTGAACTTTAGACTCTCTATAGTTAATTAATAGTTCCATCAATTTAAATGAAAATTGGTCAAGAGTAGTGATGGCTAACTTGTGACACTCCAGGTGTTGTGAAACTACAAGTCCCAGCATGCTCTGCGAGCCATCAGCTAGTTATCTACTGGCAAAGCATGCTGGGGCTTGTAGTTTCACAACACCTGGCGTGTCTTAGGTTAGCTATCACTGGTCTAGAGTATCGTTCCACTTCTTTGTGAGTTCCAGATCATCTTTAAAAGAAAATGATTTATATATAATCTTAGACCTCTGGGAATATTTTTTTTTTAGAAATATATTTTGGGAGAGTAACCCCATCCCACCAATGTCACATTTCAGCTTTTAATAAATTTTCCATTTTATGGAGGTTTTTTTTGTAAATCTTGATTAATCACAGGGACATTCATGGATGTGGGTTCTCCTTCTTTCCCTCAATATGCCTGTCTTCTATGAAGTCTTTCTGAATAACTAGTAAAAGCCATACTTGCTTTCTGTTTTGTTTTACAGGTTTTTCTGTGTGTTCGTTTGCGAATTTATATTCTACCTAGGAATTCATCAGTACACGTATCTTCAGATCCATTCCTTGTTTTAATTAACTAATTAGAATGTTATACAGATTTAATATAAAACAAGAAAGGTATCAGGTAAAAAATGCTCATAATGTTATTGCGGTATATTGTTTTTTTTGCCAACACAATGCTAATAGGTTTTAATAGGGATTATTACTGATATATGTCTAAATATATTTAAACTAAGGCTGTGTTTTTCATCCAGCTGGTCAAGGGTTCCAATTAGAACAATGAGTATAAGAGGAACGCCCTGGAGAGGTAGGAATTTCATTGTGAGCTGGACTTTACACAAACTTGCTGTATTTTTCCGCTGAAGAAATTACCATGTAGGTAATGAAACGTGTCAGGATAAAGATCTACACACTGTTCTACTAAATTGGAAATTAATTTTATATTCATTAATTTCAATTACTGCCCAGGGCCCTTAGAAAATAATCACTTTGCAGAAAGCGTGCAAGGAGTTTGAATTACAGACATCAAGCAGGTGAGGCCTAAATACTCTTTGTATTGTGCACATATTTGAAGGAAAGAAAACATCTCATTTGCTGACTGGAACAGTATCTATGACTTGCCCTAGCAAGCGGACAGACAGATTAACTGCATGTCGGGTAATTCAAGTTCTTCATTAATGTGCCATATCTGATTGAAACTGGATTATTATATCCTATTTACGTGCTTTTAATTTGTTGGAAAGATGGCATCCTATGACCGTGTCACAATGAATTGGTCTGTATATACTAGGGTCATGGCCTGGATGTGAGCAAAAGAGGATGCTCCTGCATTCCAGCCAATATAAAATATCCTGAATGACACCTGTGGACTTTTAATTATCAGCCTTATATGTCTGGTTTGATCTGATCTTCATCACCCTCAACACCTACCTGGTCAGTGACATGGAAGGAAACAATAGGAGACACTCTGCCTAGGGGTTTGATAGACATTCCTGATCATCAGAAGTATGACGCTGTGGACTGTCGCAGAAATCTTAACTACTCTTAATGTTTCACATCCATAGATAAATCAAGGAAAGGGGTTTCTCTGTAACTTCTCTTTCCACACCCTCCTGTGTCTGTACCAACTGTGCAGCATTTCAATCCAGACACTCAGATTTTCATTCCAGCTTCTTACTACTAACTGTGGTCTCTGATGGATTTTATATTTGGTCTGTTCTCCCTACTGCCTGCAGAGTACTTTGGTGCTTTACAAATTATCTCCAACCAAAATAATAAAACTGCTATTTAAATAGTGCACATGAGATTGTGAGCTCTTCTGGCTTCACTATTGAGTGACTTGGATTAAGCAAGAGAAACATGTTCCCTTCCTCCTATATTTATGGACAGATTTCTATGCCAAATGTTCCTGCCCTACCTGCTAAAAACAAGAAATCAGCACAAAAATAAAACTCCTCCTATTTCAGCACTAGCACTGATAGGTGCAACATACCTGACCAGTGAGTCTCCTTCACTCCGACTCAGAAATGTGGATTATAAATCGTTTAACCATTTCTTTATGTAAAAAAAAAAAAAAGTTAACAAAAAGAGAAACAACTCAACAACTCATTGCTTTGAGATAAAGTTCTATATCACTCTGTAAAGTGTGGAGACTTTGTACTTCAATTTTAGACCTATCTGTTGCCCCCACTGACATTTCTAAAATAGTTGTAATTTAAAGTAAAGAATAAGGTACAGGATGCTAATTGATTTATAACATGCCCTGAAATGTATGCCCCAGGGAACTAGTTTGCAAATGTAGGGAGAGAGATAAATAGCCATGGACTGCTATCACATGCAATTTGACAATGGTAAAGAATTCTGTCCAAATAGGGATGCAGATATAGGACTTGAATAATTAATACTGAGAGAAATGCTAAAGGTTGTGAGGTTTATGTTGGCAATAGTGTTCCTTTATGGATAGAAAGCAGAGCTGTAATAAATATTGAACATATTAATCCTAGGCTAAAGTTATCAGTGGTATAGCACAAGCATCAGTATAGGGGATGTCATTTTTTTCATATAAGAATGTTCATGGCCTAAACTCTAGCATCTGTATTTGCAGATAAATCTAACCTTGCTTTTAACACAAAGCAGTGCAGCAACTCACTCAAATGTACAAAATAATTTAAAGTATTTGGATCATAGTTACAATCATGCAACATATACATTAAATAGAGAACCCTGAGATGGATGATGATTTAGGAATATTAATGACACTGATCTTTGTCAGGCAGCTGCATGAAGAAAAAGAGGGACCGATACATGAGAATTATTTATAGAACAGTGGTAAACTGCATCCTGAATATGTAGTATAGTTTTCTCACTTGTCTGTTAGAAAGACACCTAGAAGTACTTGATAGTGTTCCGGTACCAGATATTTGATTACTAAATGGAAATTTAGTTTTATAGCTCCATCCTTTTGTAATAGCTGCATACGGAGCAATGTTTATTAGGGTTTATCTACAGGTGTCATAAGTGGAAGCAGAATAAAACCAAAAAATGAAGTTCCTCATCATAGATAGCCATCTCCATGCCACAGAGTCCAGTTTTTCATTTTGAAGAACTATAGCTTTGGAAAACAAAATACAGATTGGTAGAGGAGCATGAATTAACTGCAATACTCTCTCTGGCTCCATTTTCTGTTCAGTTGATCATGTTTACATTTTCTTCCAAAAGGTGGGTTAGTTTGAAACATGTCATTTATATTAGGCAACTGATAGGTGCCTAATATAAATGACAAAATTAACAGAGAGAGAAAGTCCAGAAGTCAATGTAACACACTACTTGTAAAGTCGGCCCAGTAACCAGCGCCCAGCACCAACAACAATAGAACTCGGAGATGAACACGGAAGGTACAGATACTGCAGCATAAATCTCAAGAAAACTAACTGCAAAACTACAAGGAGCAATAGAAGAAGAAAATTGAGAATTATACTCATCGTTAATTTCCTTTCCTTAACATACTCCATGGCAGCCCTACCAATGGGATATACCAAAGCAGTACAATAGTCGGGAGGGCAATAAAAACCAACATGTTAATGACAGTCAAACAAACAATTTATTTACACCGTTTGCTGGAGAATCTCCCAAACTGTCTCCGTAGAGACTGAAACGCCAAGCAAATAATGCTTAGAAAAGGTGTGCATCGACGACCATCCGGCCGCCTTACAGATGTCGGTTGCCGATGCATGGGTTCTATGTGCCCAGGAGGTCACTACTGCCCTAGTTGAATGCGCCTTCAGTATCCTAGGTACTTCACGCCCTTTCTCCCTGTAGGCCTGTGCAATCACTTTTCTGGTCCACTTTGCCAATGTGGGTTTGGATGGGGCATGTCCTTTGGAAGTACCTTCAAGAAGTACAAATAGTTGCTTTGTCTACCTAAGATTTTTTATCCTGATTATGTATAGATCTATACATGTGTTTCATCACTATTAGTGGGATGAGGGTAGAGAGATGGCAGAATCAATTCTTGATTGATGTGGAAGGAAGATACAACCTTGGGTAGATAATCCGGATTCGTCCTCAAAATTACTTTATCTTCATAGATGTTCAGAAAGGGTTCTTCACACCTCAAAGCATGTATGTCCCCTATTCAACGAGACAAAGTGATTGCCACCAAAAAGAGTACCTTCAGAGTGAGCCACTTGAGGGGTATGTCCTGCAATGGTTCGAAGGGACAAGCTGTTAAAGCGTCCAAGACAATATTAAGGTCCCAAGGGGCTAGGAATGGTTTTAGTCTTGGTCGTAACCTCTTCAGTGCTTGAAAAAGCCAGAAGACGAGACTCTTAGCATCCTTCTTCATATCAAGCTGTCATCGCAGAGCAGATACTTGCACCTTTAATGTAGCGGGTGCTATTCCTTTAACAAAACCATCTTTGAGAAACTAACACATCCGGCACGCTGGCAGACATGGGATACTTTCCCATGTCCCCTGCCCAACAAATAATTTTTTTCCAAATTCTGTAATAAATCATAGAGGAATTCCTTTTCCTGCCCTGAATTAGAATGTCTATTCTTCATCCAAAACACCTTTGGATTTCAGTAATCGCTGCTCTGTTTCCACGCCATCAAACCAAGGGAGTCTGGATTTGGAAGTAAAACTGGACCCTGATGTATGAGGTCTGGCCTGACCGGCAATGGCCATGGCTGGTCCAGCAACATTCTCTGTGATACAGCGAACCAAGGGCACCGCGGCCATGCTGGGAGGACTGCTATCGCCTCCACCTTCTCTTTCCTTATTTTCCTGAGTACCTGAGGGATGACTGGAAAGGGAGGAAACACATACCCCAGCTTGAAGTTCCACTGCATTGACAGGGCATCTTTCCCTAGGGCTCTGTTGTCCCTGTGATGGGAGTAGAAGAGGGGTACCTTGGCATTGCTTCCTGTGGCCATCAGGTCTATCTCTGGCATTCCAAATCAGCATTGTATGAGTTGAAAGACTTCTTCGTGCAGTTCCCACTCTCCTGGGTGGACTTGGTGTCTGCTTAAGTAGTCCACCACTACGTTGTCTTTGCCTGCTACGTGAAGGGCTGAGAGAGATTACAGGTTCGCCTCTGCCCATTCCATAAATGCGGTTATTTTGGCCAACACTGCCCTGCTCTTGGTACCACCTTGCTTGTTTCAAAAGGCTACCACTGTCCTGTTGTCGCAGAACACTCGCAGATGCTTGGTTCGTAGATAGGGCTGGAAGTACTGGATTGCACGCCGGAGATGAGAGCGGTCTAAGATGTTTCCCTGAAGAAACCTCTTTGTCTTGCCAGGTGCTTTGCGTGACCATAGCTTGCATGTGAGCACCTCAGCCTACTGAACTGGCGTCTCTGAGCCAGACTGGTGTGTCCTTGCTACAGAGTCACACCTTGTTTTCTTAGGCCTGGGAGCTGCCACCAACGTAAGGACCGTCTTGCCGGTCTTGAGAGGTTGACTTTGGAATCTAGAGACCCCACTGTACGATCCCATTGCGCAAACAGATTTGCTTGAAGATTTCTCATATGCCATATTGACAATGGGAGGATTCCTATTGCTGAGGAAAACATTCCTAGGAGCCGAAAACATGTTGAATGTTGACACACGAGGTTGAATTTGAACTTGGTGCGCTAAGGACTGGATTTTGTCTACCCTTCCTTGAGAGAGGCATTCCTTGTCTGTTCTTGTATTTATTTGCACTCCCAGAAACACAAGCTGTTGTGACAGTGACAGATGGCTTTTTGATACATTGACTAACCAACCGTGCTGCTGCAGAAACTGGATTACTTGGGCTGTAACCTCCAAGGCTGCTCCTTCTGATCTTGTTGAAATTAGAATATCGTCCAGATATGGCCACAAAGTCACTCTTCTTTCCCTGAGTGCCACTATGAGAACTATAAGGACCTTGGTGAATGTTCTTGGAGACGAGGAAAGGCCAAATGGGATGCAAGTGAACTGGAAGTGGCACACTTGAATGCAAAATCTCAGAAATTGCTGGTGATGGAATGTGATGGGGATATGAAAATATGCATCCTTTAAGTCTATTGCCGTCAGAAAATCTCCTGTTTATACTGCTTTGAGAATTGAATTGATAGATCCCATCCGGAAATGTTTTGCTCGCATATAGCTGTTGAGTGCCCTCAAATCTAGTATTGTCCTGAAGGCACCTGATGGTTTCCGGACGTGGAACAGTCTGGAATAGAACCCCCCCGTTTTCCTGACTTGACGGTACTGGTACGATAGCCTTTGTTTTCACCAGGCCTCTTAGGCTTTTCTCCAATGCCAGCTGTTCTAAGAAGGACGAAGGACTTCTTGACTGAATAAATTATTTCCTGGTTAGGTATGGAATTTTATAGCATAGCCCTTGGTCCATCTCCTGGTCCTAGGACCATCTCCTGGACCCATTTGTCCTGGGTGGTCTGAATCTAAACTTTTGCAAAGCGTGATATCCTGCGCCCACTGGAGTTAGTGGAGACTGGATCTGTAGATAGTCATTGGAATCTTTGCTGTCCTTGTTTCCCCCTTTTTGTTCTGAAGGGCCTAAAAGGACTGTCTTGCCCTATTATTTTGATGTCTAGCATATTGTCTCCCTGGCCTATAGGTACGGGCCTCATTGAACTGTTTCGGAGAATGAGAGAAAACATCTCACCTTTCTGTCTTTTGGCAGACGATTAGCATTGCCACTTGCAAGCCTCTGCATTAGATTATCCAGTTTTTCACCAAACAAGAAACTGCCTTCATATGAAAGTGTTGTCAGGTGGCTTGTGGATTGATGATCTGCCGCCCACGGACGTAGCCAGAGCGCCCTTCTTGCTACAACTGCCGAGGTCATGCTCATGGAAGAGAAAACAATTGTATCCAAAGAAGCTTCACACAAGAAATCAATGCTTTTCTGCATAACCTCTAAGGATTTAAGAAGATACAATCTATTTACATACAGACATTGAGGATAAGATAGAGTATTGGCCCACAGCCTCAGGGCTCTAGCTACCAAAGCCATGGCTTTCCCAGATTTTAGAGTTATGCCTGAGGAGATGTGTAATTTCCTGAAGGAAGTCTCCATTCTTCTATACATGGCATTTTTAATGGACCCCCATCATCCCACGGGAGAGTGGTCCTTGAGGATAAGCCAGCTATGGCTGAATCCACCTTAGGCACCGAACACCATTTCAGCACATCCTCATCCTGAAAAGGATACATGCGATTTAGTGTCCCCATATTAGGATGACTCTTGTCTAAGGTCAGACATTATTTAGCAATCAAGTCTTTAATCACCTTATGCGTATGGAGCACTAGACTTTACTTTGTGCTCTGAAAACAATGCATCCTGCGGTTTGATTGGCGCAGTTGGCTCCTCAATACCTAAAGACCTGTTAATATGCTTAAGTATAACATTCACAGTATCCAAATTAAACATCCTGGGATCCTCTTTCACTTCAGCCTCACTATCTGACTCCGAATCCCACTCCTGAGGAGAACTAAATGTTTCAGAGGACTGCCTTGGTGTCATTTCCTTCATATCTTCTGCTATAGGAATCCTGTCCCTTATTGATCTCTGTTCTGGGGCCTGAAACTCATGCTTCATTTTAACCATCCATGAAAAGAACTGCTTGAATTGTTCAGGGGGGCCAGGCTCCTCTACCACTTCCGGGGTGCATGACACAATGGATCAGTACAATCTTTCGGTAATTTGCCATCACAAAGTGCACACACACACAAGTTTTCACTTTACATTTCCTTTTTCCCTGCACAAGTTCCACGGAGGTACTGTAAACAATAGAAAAAAGGACCTAAGTTACCTATCCTGAGAGTACACAAAAAAACCCTTTCTAAGGGTTTACCTTGGGGTGTCTTTTTCAGCTTTTTTGGGGCGGGCTCCTGGTCCATAGTGCACTTATCCAGATAGCTGCTAGGTCCCGCAGCCTCAAACACGAAGCAAATACTGAGCCTCATATAATGGGCTTCAGCTGCTCAACATAGTGAGCTCGTTTTAGCAGATTAACTACCTCACCTGTTTCCATCCTGACAGGTGAGGTAAACGAAGAATAGCGCTGCCGCGTGCACTGCGCGTGCGCGTCCATGGTGTGCACATCTGCCGGCAGTCTCCCAAAACACAAGTGAGAAAGGGAATCGTCCCGGTACTTGCCCCACTGAACTGACATAGAACAGCCAGCGGAGGAAAGCCACAAAACCTCCATTCAGGTAAGCCCCCCTTGAAAAAAATAAAAAAACTACACTACAGTATCCTGTCCTACACACGCTGAGACAGGAACAAAAGACACTAAGGAAGAGGAGGAGCTGCCTTGTATAAAGACCAGATGGGGCAAACTTCTTCCTGTCTACACTAGCTGATCAGGGTATTAACCCATTGTAAGGGCTGCCATGGAGTAGGGAAAAGAAATTACCTTCACATGGAACCGTTGTCAGACGGCTTTTGGATTGGTGATTTGCCGCACAGGGACGTAACCAAAGCACTCTTCTCTCTACAACTGCCGAGGCCTTGCTTTTGGAAGAGAACACAATAGTATCCAATGAGGCTTCACACAAGAAATCAATGCTCTTCTGCATAACCTCTAAGGACTTTAGAAGGTACAAACTCTTTATTCTATCTTCAGTGTCTGTATGCAACGTGCTGGCCCACAACCTAAGGGGTCTAGCTACTGAAGCCATGGCTATCCCAGATTTTAGAGTTATGCCTGAGGAGATGTGTAATTTCCTGAAGGAAGTCTCCATTCTCCTATACATGGCATCTTTCAATGGTCCCCCATCATCCCATGGGAGAGTGGTCCTTGATAAGCCAGCTATGGCTGAATCCACCTTAAGTACTGAACACCATTTCAGCATATCCTCATCCTGGAAATGGTACATACGGTTCAGTCTCCCCATGTTAGGATGACCTTTGTCTAAGGCTTGCCACTCCTTAGAGATCAAGTCTTTAATCACCTTATGGAACATTCTAGATTTCACTTGGTGTTCTGAAAACAGTGCATCCTGTGGTTTGACCGGAACTGTAGGTTCCTCAATGCCTAGACATTTGTTAATTGCTTGAGTATAACATTTATGGTATCCAAATTAAACATTCTGGGATCCTCTTTCACCTTAGACTCTGAATCCCAGTCCTGAAAGGAACCGAATGTTTTAGAGGATGGCCCTGGCCTCACATCCTCTACCTCTTCTGCTATTGGAGTCCTGTTCCTCTTTGTCGCCTGCTGTGGGGTCTGAAAATCCTGCATGGCCTTCACATCCATGAAAAAGAACCATTTGCATTAATCTGGGGGGCCAGGCTCTTCTATCGTTTCAGAGGTACATGACACACATAACGGATTTATACAATCTTCCGGCAATTGGCAATCACAGGCTGAACACACTCGATTCTAATCTTTACATTTTCTTTTTCTCTGCACAAGCTCCACAGAGGTACTGTAAACAAATAGAGCAAAATGTAAGCTATTCTAATTTACACAAACACCCACTTCTAAGGGCTTACCTTTGGGTGTCGTTTAGCTATTTTGGGGCAGTCTTCTGGTCCATAGTGCCCTGTATCCAGATAGCTGCTAAGTCCTGCAGCATACAACCACCTATAGCAAACAATGAGCCACATATAATGGGTGTCAGTTGCTTTAAAAAGGTACCTGTCCTGACATCATGTGTGTCCATCGCACGATAATGCTTTCACCTGTCCTCTTGACAGGTGAACAAATGAATGGGAGTAGCGCTGCACGGCAACCCGGCAGCGTACTGCGCATTCTCCATCGCCCACGCGTGCGGCTCGGAAGTCCTAGGCAGCATTCAGATTTCAAAACAGCCCAGCTGAGAAAAACGATAAAGTTCCAGCCCATGCCCCGCCGGACTGCACATACAGCCAGCCTCATGAGGAAAGCCACAAATCTCGGGTAAGCCCTCTTGAATAAAACAAAACAAAAAATGCTATACTACACTAGCCTGTTATACACTTGCTGAGACAGGAAGACACTGAGGAAGAGGAGGAGCTGTCTTATATAGGGTCCAGGTGGAGCAAATCTTTTCCGGTCTACACTAAGCTGATCAGGTATTAACCCATTGTAAGGGCTGCCATGGAGTAGGGAAAGGAAATCACCTTATTGGGAACAAGAATTAGAGCACTAGAAGACCAAATATATGAAATAGAGAGTTTCCACTGTCAAGCTCTTCATGATTCATATATAGAAAGCAAAAAAAAACACCAGAAAGAAAAAACAAAGATCTGGAAAAACAAAGCAACACAATCTTCACAATCATATTTTGTATGAGTCTAATGCTGGGTACACACTACAGTATTTTCCACCAACTTTTTATGGTGATCGATTTTACATCCGATCGATGGTCCAATCGCTCGGTCCATGGGCTGCACACACACTAGCCTTGTTTCAGACGATAATGAGAAGAGCGGCCGTCCCAGTAGCGACTTTTTACAGCCATGCTGTCGTGAGTAACGATTTTAATTTCGTACACACTGAAGCAACATTTGCGGGGCATGTAACAATATACCAAAGACATTAGCATAAAGGGGCAGAGCTTTCACTATATTTAACACCCAAAACCGCATAAAAAGAGAAGACCTGAAATGAGGCACAAAGTCTCTAAAGAATCAGAAACCCTGGCTGAATTGGCGGAGGTGAGAAAGACCCTAAATAGGCTGATGTTGGACAAGATACAGCTGGACTACCGCAAGTGCCGAAACAAATTCTTCCAGTGGGGTGATAAACCCGGAAAGCTCTTGGCCCGAGCTCAGAGAGCTCAGCTGTATATATCACACATCAAATCAGACATCGGGAAACTCTGCATCACCTCCTCAGATATAGCTAGGACGTTCCACGCATATTACTCAAATCTTTATAACCTTAATAAGAAGATATCGCAGGTGGAACGCTCTACTAAACAGGAGCGCATAGCGAATTACCTTGAGAGGGTTCAATTTCCCAAACTAGACACAGACGCCATACAATTGCTGGAGGCCCCTTTCACCCCCGAGGAACTAGAGGAAGCGATAAAAACAACACCCTCAGGGAAGAGTCCTGGTCCAGACGGTTTTACAATATCCTATTATAAAGCCTTTAAAGCCAAATTGATACCGCTCATGCTCCAGGCCTTCAATGCGATCTCGGCCCAAACTCACTTTTCACACCAATCCTTGTCAGCACATATCACAGTATTGCCTAAAGAAGGGAAAGACCCAGCGCTTTGTCCAAGCTATAGGCCAATATCTTTGCTTAATGTGGACATCAAATTATACGCCAAGCTCATAGCAAACAGAATGAAACCACTCCTGCCTAAAATTATCCACTCAGATCAGGTATTTTTTGTCCCAGGGCGCGAAGCTAGTGACAACACTACTAAAATAATTGATTTGATCCAGCATGCCACTATTACCAAATCTTCCACCGTTTTATTATCTACAGATGCTGAGAAAGCCTTCGATAGAGTGGATTGGGATTTCATGCAGGGAACACTTAGTCATTTGGGGCTGGGGCCGGTGGGGTTGGCGAGAATTCAAACATTATACACTCATCCAACAGCAAGAGTTAGAATTAATGGGGACCTATCAAAACCCTTTAATATAGCTAATGGAATGAGACAGGGCTGTCCCCTTTCCCCCATGATTTTCATTATATGTATGGAGGCACTTGCACGATCTATTAGAGCAAACCCAGACATTTCAGGGGCCTGGGTAGGAAAGAGAGAATTCAAATTAGCCCTCTTTGCGGATGACCTTCTAGCCATCCTCACGAATCCGACGGTCTCAATTCCGAACCTGGTGTCGGAATTTCGTGTCTTTGGAGAATTATCTCACTTTAAAATTAATTATTCAAAGTCAGTGGCCCTTA
Source organism: Mixophyes fleayi (assembly GCF_038048845.1). Taxonomy (NCBI): domain Eukaryota; kingdom Metazoa; phylum Chordata; class Amphibia; order Anura; family Limnodynastidae; genus Mixophyes; species Mixophyes fleayi. The sequence continues at coordinate 78,214,166 of NC_134409.1, forward strand.
ATATTTCCTCCCCACCCAACATAATTGAAGATCTGAAGTCGGCTTTTCCCTTTGTCTGGCACCCCACGCATCTCAAGTATCTGGGGGTGATCATAAACAAAGACAATTCAAAAATATACGCAGATAACTTCCTACCTATTACTACGACCATACGCGCCAATCTGAGAGATTGGCTTCAGAAGGACTTTTCCCTGATAGGTAGATTTAATGTAGTCAAAATGAATTTACTCCCGAGAGTGTTATACATACTACACACGCTACCAATTCAGGTTCCCACCTCGTGGTTCAATGAGTTACACAAGGCCATTAGACATTTTGTTTGGAGAGGCAGGAGACCCCGCTTCAGACATGATATATTATATAAATGCAAATGTGATGGTGGTCTGCAGCTTCCACATTTTTCAACATATCACGACGCTGTTATGCTGAACAGGGTTCTAGACTGGTCACGAGGAGGAGGGGACAAACAGTGGGTCTGGATTGAGGATTTTGCTTTAAAGAAAGCAATTGATCTTGTCCCATGGCAGTCTTCTCCTCCCATTATTAAACACCCGACTATATCTCCCACCCTGACCAGATGGTCAAAGCTGCGTCATATCCCAAACATCTCCACAAAGCACTCACCCTTGACGGCACTTTTTGATAATCTGGACTTTCCCTCCGGCTTGTCGAGACAGTCATTTAAACATTGGATCCAGGCAGGGATAACTCGTGTCGGCCAGCTGGTGGGCAGGTCTGGGGTCATACCCTTTGCTGAAATACAGGCAAAGTGGGGTATACCTAACGCGGAAATTTAGAGACATATCCAGTTGAGACACTTTGCCTGCTCCAGGGGAATCCGTGAGGAGGCTGGCAGGACTCGCACACAGTTCGAGGCCATCTGCACTGCAGCACACCGCCCTAGGCATACCCTATCATCTATTTATAAAATTTTGATTGCACAATCATCCAAAACGCTACCTAAATTCACAAGGGACTGGGAGCGGGAGTTAGACGCAGTCATACCGGAATCAGAATGGGGGAACATATTTCAGCGTACCCATGTTAGCTCAGTAAGTGTGAGAGTGGTTGAAACTCATTTCAAGGTACTGACTAGGTGGTACCGTTGTCCTAGTCTCCTAGCTAGAATGATTCCCGGGGTCTCAGATCTATGTTGGAGATGTCAGGGAGCTTTGGGCACTCCATTACATATCTGGTGGGACTGCCCGGTAATCAGACCCTTTTGGGATACGATTATTCTCATCTCTAAAACGATTGTGGGAACTGAACTACCAAATTGTCCAAGGTTCTGGCTACTTAACGACAATAATATGCCAGTCTACAAATATAAAAAGTCCTTGGTAAAGTATCTCAATGGCGCTGCAAAGGCGGTGATACCGGTACACTGGAGATCACCGCTGGCCCCTACCATAAAAGAATGGTTTACACGGATAGATTTATATATGGTAATGGATGAAATAATTTATTCGGCAGAGGATAAAAATAGAGCATTTTACATACTGTGGTCGGAATGGATTGAGTTTAAAAATAAAGTGTTGTTCGCTCAGTGGAATGTATGATGCCTATCACATATCCCCTCTCTTTCCCATACCCACCTTCCCCTCTCTTTCCTTCAACCTCTTTACCCCCCCTTTTTTTTTTTTCACAATTATTTCACATTATTTTATCGTATTCTCTCCTTTGAGAAAAATTAAGCAAATGTACCTCACCATGGGTGAAAACGCAACTGCTGAAGTACAATGTAAAGTTTGAGGTATTGGAATTTTGAAATAATGTTATTGCATATACTTGTGTACGATGTTAAACTTCAATAAAAATAGATTATATAAAAATAAAAAAAAGAGAAGACCATACTGTCTCTTAATTCATTCCTATAAAATAGAAGTTTATTACCATACATAAAATTTAGAAAAAATTTTTAACTTATAAAGTGCAATGCAATAATTATTCCCTAATAAAATCCCTTTGTATGTAATGGTCCTGTATGGGTTAAAGTAATAACCCAAAATCTCCATACACGAGGTTATTATACACGAATAGGCACCGCTCACAATGCTCCATTCTTTGCGGGCATCATCGCTGATTGGTCCACAGCAGAAACGAACGCCCATGTCTGAGTGTATAAAAGAATAAAAAGAGGAGCCTGTCTGGAGCCGAGGAACGTGAAGATGGCAGTTGAGAAGGTGCCAGTGGGGGTTGTAGCTATGGAGACAGAGTCAGAGATGGTGCTGGAAGGGCCAAAAAATGTTAAGGTGGAGGATGGAGATGCTCAATAAGAGCAAAGAGCAAAGTCAATAAGCCCAAGAGAGGTGGAGATGATGGTAAAAGTACTGAACCAGTACGACTACGACATAAAAAAAAAAAAAAAAAAAAGGGAGTAGCACGTGTAGTGTACCTATTTGAAGGACTTTATTTCATTCTAGTTTCACACAAAGCAATGCAAATGCCTGATTTGTAAGATTTTTTTTTTGTCAGGACGAAGAATTAACGGTGAGGACTGTTTAGATACCACTGATACCACTAATGTAACACCTGTTATCAAATAAGAAAAAAATGATGTATACCAAGAGATCAAAGAAGTTCTAGACGAAGGTATTTCAGTGAACATGAGTAGACAACTAAATGCTTTGGGCACATACCTGTACCGTTAGAATAACCAAAATGGCGCCTGTTTTCCAGAATATATGTAGTTTAAGCCTGCTATTATTGCGATTGTGCCAGAGAGACCAAAATAAACTGATCTTGAGCCATATATCTACACAGTGTGTATGGAGTGTGGAAGGAGAGCAAATGAGAGTATTTCTGGTGTTGGATATAGATTACAGATATAGAAGTTTAATGGTAAACATTTTTTATTTCCTTGCTTCGTAGGTAAAGAAATCAAAAGGGAATATAAACCCAAGCGACATCAAGAAAAAAAATTAAAAACCTTGAGAAAAACTTTGTTGAAATGTGTATGCTATTTTGTAACTTTTCTGCCACAAACCACTAGAACCTTTAAAGTGTAATACTATTTTTTTCACTTGTCATATCCTGCAATAATTTTTTTTTTACTTTTTCCTGCAATTATGCATGAACACTGTTTTTTTGGGGGTATTTTACAAATATTAGTTAATAAAAGTTAATATGACTTTATAAGTTTAACAGTTTATAAAGGTATAAGTTTATAAAGGGTAAATATGAATAGGTTCCCAATATAGATGCACGTGCTTTACACAAGTGTAATGGTTTGCAACCAGACAGGTGCAATACACACCTATACAAAACACAAATCAGTGATGTGTGGATACTGCACCACGTGGGACTGGTACAGGCATCACAAATTTACATACACACGCCCCCACAGGTCGAGGAAGTATCGGAGGATTGTCGTGGATCGGTCGTAAATTTATACAAACTACACAACGGAAAGGAGACTGGAATGAAAATATTGAACAGTACGACCAACCAAATGAGGCAACAATCGTCCATTTGGGCAGACTTTCGACCATCTTGTCACTACACACACTAACCCGACTTTCAAACAAGCGGTCGTATGTCGTCTGGTTGAGCCGATTATTGGACAAAAACTCTGTAGTGTGTACCCAGCTTAAGCCAGTGGGCACTGAGACATATCCTTGACTGATTTAATTAGTTTAAGACTAAGTCTCCTGTACTGAAACAGCAGCCACCTGCAATTTTTTCAGGATGCAGCTCCTACCACCATTACAAAACATGTGATCTCTGATCATAACAAAAATACTGACATATACAACAAATTATTGCTCTTAAGATATTTGTCTGGTATGCATACTATTAGTACAGTATAAATAAAGTGTACAATTCCTGTCATCCTAAATTGTTAGTACTGTTTCTTAGCAACATGTCATCTATCTTTTAGCCACTTGGGAGCTACTCTATATGCCCTCAGACTACACTTCTTATCGAATGATGGAACACTATGGTAATACAACCTTACATGCCTCATGGAGGCTTTCTATTCCATAATTAACTCTCCTCTGTCATATTCTTCATAAGACACTTTGCCCTTGCAAATGGGGTCCAGTGCCCCAAATAATGGGTGCCTACATGCTTCCCCGATGGCTATATGAACACTACACAGCTCAATGGTTCTTTTTTTTTCTACTCTCAACTTGTTGTGTATATATAGTAGTTAACACCCATTTAATCAAACCCCACCATGGATAACACATGTATTAATATGCACTAACCACATCAAAATTGTAGAGTTCTATTGTGCACGCCACAAATCAACTGGTTATTTGAAACCTCCTTAAAATCGAACCCCCCCCCTTCCTATCCTACTCTTCTTACTACATCAATTACTTCTCACTCTTATCACGCTTCCCTAGACCCATGTCAAGCTCGACACCAAATATCCATCAGTTGACCCAGGATTAAGAACATTTGTGTCAAGATTATAGTTTCCACCACACCCACTTTTTTACTCCACCTTTCCAGTCCTAAACATCCAGCACCATTTTCTGCTTAATCCTGAAGCAGATTACACTTCACCCATAACCCCACGCTCATGTTACCCATCACCTCCCTACACCTTCCAAGTGACCCATACTACATTACTTCTGCCCAGACCCTCTTCCACCTCTTCCCCTTAAGCCAGGGAATGAAACTCCATTGACTTCATACATTTTAAAACCAAAATTCTAAATGCCAAGGGACTCAATTCCCAAAAAGATGCTACTTATTGTTCCACACATTAAAAGGGAAACAATCTTCTTTCAAGAAACTATTAAAGTAATTTCATTGTTTTTCAATAAGCATTGTCTAAGCGATATATGTGGTTCCAAAGCACAACCAATTTATTTAGCAAAATCAAAAAGGTTTTAGCAGTTCAATAAACAATTACAATAGAGTACAGGCAATACCAAATACATACGCTGCGCTCTCTACTGGATCCAGCGAGACAGTCCTTCAGGCCATAAGACTGTGGTCAGTGATAACTGTCTTAGCTGGTCCCAGGGACATAGATAGATAGATTTTATATATATATATATATACATATATATACACACTGTGATACAGAGAAAACAATACAGATGATGTGGTTTGCTTCTATAGGTCCAAGCTTCAGGAGGGTCCAGTGTAATGCAGGTCATAGGCCAGTTCAGAGGAAAATATCCAAAGGTGGGGGTCAGCTCTCCAGGGGATGTACTACGATTTTGCCGCCCAGAATTCAGTTTAAACTAGACTATTTGCGCTACACAGACAATATTCTAATCATTTATTCCCTACAATCTATAACTACTATACGCAATGTGCATTCTGTTTGGCGATTGCACCGGATGTCTGCGAATAAATTGGGGATTAGAATGATACTTAACATGATGTTTCATGAACCTTAAATATCACTAAAATGTACATATAACGTTATAATATATAACTATAAATCTAATACCATCTGCTCATAAATGACTGTGGAATAGAACCATTGGACACTGTTGCCCCGGCCTCTTCTATTCGCCGGCGTCGCCTTATTCCCCAACCCTGGCACTCCAAACTTACCCGCTCCCTCCAAAAGTGCTCTCGCATAGCCGAACGCCTCTGGAGGAAATCTCGTGCCCTGGCGGACTTCCTTCACTTTAAATTTATCCTCTCCTCTTTCTGCTCTGCCCTGTCCCTTGCTAAACAATCCTTCTTTAAGTCCCTTATCTCTTCTCAGTCCTCCAATCCCCGCCGCCTCTTCGCCACATTCAACTCTCTCCTCTCCCCCCCTCCCACTGTCCCGCCTTCCCTCTCTGCCTCTGACTTCGCTACCTTTTTCTCTTCCAAAATTGAAGCCATAAGACAGAACATCTCCTCCTCCTTTCCCTCTCCCACCACCCTCATTGCTTCAGCTCCCCCCATTAACCAGCTGTGGTGCTCCTTCACCCCTACATCAGGTGAAGAAGTTCGCTCCCTTATTCTTTCCTCTCCACCATCTACCTATCCTCTCGATCCCATCCCCTCTCACCTCCTTCGCTCTCTCTCTCCTACTGCCTGCTCTTACCTCGCACACCTATTCAACCTATCACTCTCCTCTGGCGTAGTCCCATCCTCATTCAAGCATGCTCTTATCTCCCCTATCCTCAAGAAACCCAACCTTGACCCCACCTCTCTTGCGAACTACCGCCCTATCTCTCTGTCGAAGTCAGCAAATTGGATAAAGTCATTTCAATTAAAGTCTAGCAAACTTGGTTGTCTTTGTCTGAAGAGATGCGCACGGTACGCTACGGTGTACAAGGGCACGCTACGGCGTGAAAGGGCGTACGCATCCACTACACGTGGCAACAACAGTAATTGGTCTTTTACCATACATTCGCACAAACACGCATACTTATAAAATAGTACACATTAATGGTAGTTGCAACACATAGTCAGTTATGTCGAAATATAGTAGTATTTATATGTTATATCAGAGTTACATGCATATTAGTGAAATACACGGAACAGGTTGAAGGAATCACATCATGAGTGGTATCATAATGAACCTCGTTACATATCCTACTGTTTGGTTCACTCTGCGCGGGAACCGCAGAGTGCATACACAAGTTATGAATGATAGGGAATTATGAACTACTTAAGACTAAGGAATCTTAGCGGGAAGAGCCGAGCATACCCCCTGGAGAGGTGACCCCCTCCTTTGGATTCCTTAGGATGAACTAGCCAATGATTGACAACCCCTTGGACCTTCCTGAGACCTGGACCAATAGATGCAAGCTATACCATCTTCATTGTATTACTGTATTTGATTGTGTATATAAGCAGCAGCTTGTGATCCAGTGTGCAGACATCTTGTCCCCAGACTTCAGGATTGAATGACTGCACTGTATCCAGAGCGCCTGCGATAAGTAACGGCTGTATTTATTATTACTTCGCTTGAGCATATTTATTCATCATCATCATTTATCATCATCATTTATTTATATAGCGCCAACATATTCCGTAGCGCTTTACAATTGGGGACAAACGTAATAAACTAATAAACAAACTGGGTAAAACAGACAAAGAGGTGAGAAGGCCCTGCTCGCAAGCTTACAATCCCCTATGCCTCCAATTTATTCTACTATTTGTGAATAAATCTTTGTGCTTTGGAAACACAACTCGAGGTTCGACAATCGTTATTGGTTAGCGACAATACGCACATAACATCTTTTCTCCCCTATGCCTCCAAACTACTTGAGCGGATTGTCTGCAGCCGCCTCACCTGTCACCTCTCTGACAACTCCCTCCTTGACCCACTCCAATCTGGCTACCGCCCCCTCCACTCCACCGAAACTGCCCTGGCTAAAGTCACTAATGACCTCCTTTCAGCCAAATCCAAAGGTCACTTCTCCATACTCATCCTCCTCAACCTCTCTGCAGCCTTTGACACCGTGGACCACCCCCTCCTGCTGCAAACTCTTCTTTCTCTTAGCCTCTCTGGTTCTGTCCATGCCTGGTTCACCTCATACCTGGATAACCGCTCCTTCTCTGTATCCACGTCTGGCTCTTCCTCCACCCCCTCCCCCAGGGCTCTGTTCTCGGCCCTCTACTCTTCTCGCTCTATACTTCCTCCCTTGGTCTTCAGTATCACCTTTACGCTGATGACATTCAGCTCTACATCTCTTCTTCTGATCTTTCCTCCTCCCTCCTCTCTCGTGTGACTGACTGCCTCTCAGCTATCTCTTCCTGGATGTCCTCACGCTTTCTTAAAATTAACATCTCAGAAACTGAACTTATTGTCTTTCCTCCGCCCAGACTCCAATCCCACCACGACCTCTCTATCGTTGTCAATAACTCCACTATCGCCTCTGTCACCCAACTCCGCTGCCTGGGTGTCACTCTTGACTCCTCTCTCTCTTTTGCCCCCCACATTCAATCCCTAGCCCAAGCCTGTCGCTTCCAACTCCGTAACATTGCCCGCATCCGTCCCTTTCTCTCTCAGGATGCCACCAAAACCATCATCCATGCTCTCATCATCTCCCGCCTCGATTACTGTAACCTTCTCCTTACTGGCCTCCCCCACTCCCACCATGCCCCCCTCCGCTCTATACTCAATGCGGCTGCAAGACTCATCTTCCTCTCACGCCGCTCCTCCCTGTCTCGCCTTACACTGGCTCCCCTTCCTCTACAGAATCCTTTTTAAACTCCTTACCACCACTTACATGGCTCTCTCCATGTCTACTGCCCCTTATATCTCTAACCTCCTCTCCATTCACACTCCTGTCCGCTCCCTGCGCTCAGCCAATGATCACCTCTTCCCACTCTCGAATCCAAGACTTCTCCCTTGCTGCCCCCCTTCACTGGAACGACCTCCCTCACTCCATCCGTCTCTCTCCCAATCTGTGCTCCTTCAAACGGGCACTTAAAACTCACCTGTTCCTCAATGCCTACCAACCATCCATTTAACCTCTCATCTCTTCTGCTCATCCTCCCTTGACCCCTCATCTCTCTCCCCTTTGATTCACTGGCTCCCTTTTGTGCCTGACTTTGTTTACCCTCCCTTAGGATGTAAGCTCGAATGAGCAGGGCCCTCTTCCCTCCAGTCTCCATACCTGTTCTTCTGCTCCGTCTCTACTGTATCTGCCCTCCCGGAGTTTCTGAAGTACTGGTACTGTGTGTTTATTTTTCTGTACTGTTCTACCCTGTATAATCTACTGTATAGTCTACTGTTTGTACTATGTGCGGCGCTGCGGAAACCTTGTGGCGCCCTACAAATAAACGATAATAATAATAATATTTATACGAAATATTTAAATAAATATATGTTAAAGTGCGATCGCGCCATGGCACGTAACACGTGGCGTGCTGATCGCAATCGCACGGTAAAACATTATTAAATCAATATACTTTCTTTCATCCAATTATACAACTTCGACAAAACTCATTAGCATCCCATTCAATGGTAAGCAAAACCTTTAAAATCTGAAGAAACAACTGCTACACACTCACTTTATGTGGATAATAACCAAAGTACAACCTGTGAAAATAGTTAGCCTTGCAAATGTATTAATATTAGTGAAGGATGGTAATAAGATTTTATTTTTGCTTTAATCACTGGCTTATTTTCAGAGGTCATAGAGGGAATACTGTCACACATCTATTTACTACTAGTAAAAAAGATAAAACAGATATCCATTGTGTAGAGACAATGGTTCCAGCTAATTGACCCTGGGTGCACCGATACTATAGAATTAAACCCAGTAAGAACAATATAACAGGGTACAGAGTGAATTGACAAGTGACAAAAGACTAGATACGAGTAACATCTAGATATAACATTTGCTGCCATTGAATGTGCACATAAGTAAACAAACTAAGACCTGTATTGTGGTAGGCTAATAATAATTTAATACAAAAGTAAAGAAAAAAATGTGTTTTATCTTGTATTAATTACATTTTTTTCTCTTCCTTAGACAAGGACGACCAGAGATAGATATATTTATTAGTTGTGGGGGTTACAGGAAAGGTGCACAATTTTCCCTCAAATGCATCGACAGAAGTTAATATTTGGTCATTCTAAACATTCAATGCAAGGGGTGCAAATTAGTTTATGATTTTGCACATAAGTTAAATACTGGCTGTTTTTTCATCTAGCACACAAATACTTGATAGCTTTATTATTACACTGAAATTTAAAGTTGAACTAGTACATGTCCTACCCAAACTATAAATCTGTCCCCACATTTTAAATTTACCTCCCCCTCCAATGCAACATGGTTTTGCCCAGGTGCAAATGTTACTCCTTTTTATGCTTTGCTCTCCTTAATGACTCAGGCCCTCAGTCTTCTAGTTGCGGTAATTCATACTAACTTACTTGGTCGAGATTTGTTATTTAAAATGGAGTGTGTAGCATATTGTACTTCTGATGGGTTATTTTTTTTTGTTTTAGATATTCCAGGAAGACACGCATGGGAGATACAGGATATGCTTCACCTGGGCTAATTTTGCACTCCACTGTTATAGATATAAGTCCATCACAGCTTGTAGAAATATTGTTATCAGAGATAATAGGTTCCTTATGAACTAAAGATGGACAGGACACTGGATTTGATGGGTAATGTAACTCCCTATTAGGATTAAAAGGAATGGGTGATGAGCCATAGAATAGTTAAGTGGATTAATAAAATAGTTGAGAGCCAACTCCCCCTTATATCCAGCATCATCTTGATGCAAATCATCTATTATTCTTTTATCTTTTAGTCTTCCTTATCCCTTCAGACTGTCCGTACCTCATTCTCTATTATAAAGGGATATAAGATACATAGACAGCCTCAGTATATTGTCACAAGCCTGGCATGACGGTTTTCAATCTTTCCAACCAAACAATGGGTGTAGTATGAAAATGTAGTATTGAGTTCTTCTGATTCATTTATATTATCAGTATTTTAAACTAAATACTTTTTCCTTCATTTCTCAGCAACAGGACCAAAGGTTACAAAAGCATAGAGTACAGCCATGCCAGACAAGGTCAAATATTTGAGATACTGTTTCATCTAAGGGGCTAAGACTTTTGACAATGGACAGCATTAAGGTTATACATTACATTACATTGACATGGCCATAAAGGCAGCTGAAAATTTGTACTTCTATACTTAATGAAACAGCAGGTTTGTGCTGCAGGAGTCGACACAAAAACATGATTAAATTGTTTATGCGCCATGTACTCTATATGCCATCCTAAATTAGACATTCCCGATTCTTTATTCTTCTTTCCAGGTCTTTGTTTGCAGTGTTCATGCCATAGTGAGAAGTAACAAACCATGAGCTTTCGGTTTATTGGCAATATATAAAAATAAAGCATAGTAATTGTTTTTGCAAATGGAGTTGATGAACATACACTATACACAAAGCTGTACAATAGAATGAATTGTGAGGTTGTATTTCCTTTTCCTGAATCTTATTTGTGGGTGTTGTGTGAGCTAAAGTTCAGCTTTTTGCTTAAATTTATTTAGCATATTGCCGATAGGAGGCCATATATCTACACAGTGTTATGATCATTTGAGACGATGGTTGACAAATATCACAACTTGGACGCCAATTTGTGTAAAAATCATTTAAAACATCTTCAGTGTGTATGCATGAATTAGTATGCTTTTTGAAGCTTCAGTCATTGGTAAAATTACTAACAATACTGCATTGTTAGAAAATTTCGATAGTGTGTACCCAGCTGAACAGCAATGTTTCTGAATCTTTTAGTATAGCAAATGGAACCAGACAGGGATGCCCACTCTCCCTGGTCGAACGCTTGGCGAAAATAATTTATTCTAACCCTAATGTGTCATGAGGGTGACACTACAAAAATGCTCTCTTTGCAGATGTCTTTAACTCCAACTAAACCCCTCATACCAATTCTCTTCAAAGAACTATTTGACTGGGTTATGGATAGAAGACAAATAATCATACATCAGAAGCTATTTGTTACTATATGTTACCCATCAAAACACCTGAATTAATTTAATTATTTTTTATAAACTTTGACTTCCAATGGAAGCTAGGCTCCATAAAGCACTAGTGAATCTTATGGCCAGCTTTATAAAGATAATTTATCTAACCCTACTTAACAAAATTGGTCAAGATTAAGTACATTGGACATAGTATTGCATATCCTGAATTGGTTGATTAGTGTCACCAATAATGATTGTCCGATGTAATTAATGTGGTTCCAATGCACAAAGAGATTTAATAGCAAAATATAGCAAAGCATAACAAAACACAAGAAAGTATAACTGATGCATTACGCCACGCACTTGCTCCAGTAACAGCTCATCAATGCTGAAGTCTATGGTTAAAACAAGTGAGTAATACTGTCCAGTGGCTTTTTATGCAGTTTGAGCTGACAAGAAACAGGGATGATTTCACGATGTACACAAAGATAATACTAAGTTCTGCATTGGTTCAGAGTTTATAATGGTCCAGCACAATGCAGGTCATAGGTCAGTTCAAACGATGCTTCTTCAAAGTGTGGGGTTAACGCACTTCAACAACTAAGTGTCTCACTCAGGGAACTGCCGAAAATCTGGTTTAAACTAACCCAGTAAAGCTGGGTACACACTACAGAGAAGTAAACGATTAACGATATACCAACGACAGAATTAAAAAAAATCCCGATCAGCATACCGATTGACGTGTACACACTATACACGATTATCATCAGATCTCTGCTCTTCATCTGTCAAAATTATCAGCTGCAAGGTAGTCCATAAAAGGCAAGTGACAGCTCAGGTCTTAATTCATTGAGAGATGTTCAGCGGAGCCCGGCAATTGTATTGGGCAGCCTGTCTTGACACAGCACTGTGTTAAGTGCCGAACTGTAAACAGGCCGTAAATTCTGTGTGACAGCTTTATCTCCAGCAGCTGAAGTTTAACCCCAGGAACGGATGGACGCTGCTCTAATCTTCTCATGCTGCACTAATCTTATCCGTTCCAGCCAGCACACAGAGGGTTAAGAATACATGTGCAGGGGGAGAGAGGGGGGAGCAGCCGTACCATCCATATCAGTCTCTTTTCTAAAAAAAAAGAGGTTTATTTTTGTGTAAATAATCTCTTATTCTTAATAAAGGAATGGGGGTAGAACTTAATTAAAAGTGAACTATTTAGAAATGTAGGTGTGTATGTAAGTGTATTTGCTTTGTTTACCTGTGCAATTGCATAATTAACCCTGGTATGATGGAGCATACTAAATCACAATTGCACAGAAAACAATTACAATCAATATTTAAAATGACTTCATCTAATTATTTGATTTCAACATATAAAATTGAATATTCTGACTAGTCATATATTTTCCAGACCTTGCCAATTAGAGTCCCAGGCTGGGTTATCAGTGACCTTCAAAAGAGCCTGCAATAAACCTATACGAAATACAAAAACTCATATAAAGGCGATCATGACTAGGGCACATGTTGCTGGAGGACAGTGGCTTCCATTATTCCAAAGATACTACAATGCAACTTGTCTAAGTCAGCTCCTGAAGTGGCAAACCCCACAACAAAATAAACAATGGGTATACATGGAACAATTCAGTAGGTGAGAATTCTTTAGAATGTGTCCCCTGGTTTTGGCACAAAACAGGCCAAAATCTGTCCTCACTGTGGTAATTTAAAAAAAAACAAAACAAAAAAACAAAAACCGTTGAGCCTTCTTTTTATAGAACTCTGCACTCTGATTGTCTCCCCCCCCACCCCCCACACCTCCTGAGGCTCGACCACAAGTTGTCAATGGGATTATGATCTGGAGAGTTTCCTGGCCATGGATCCAAAATTTCCATGTTTTGATTCCACCACTTAGTTATTACTTTCGCCTTATGGCAAGGTGCTCCATCATGTTGGAAAAGGCATTGTTCATCGTCACACTGTTCTTGGATGGTTGGGATAAGTTGATCTTGGAGGATGGTTTGGTAGGATTTTTTATTCATGTCAAAATTGTGAGTATGTGATATACTATTAATATACATGCTGACAACGAACAGATGAAAAAATGAAGCTCTAATGGTACAATAACCAATCTATATTATTTTCTCACATTCTTCAACCGCGTACATTGGTACAAAAAGGCAAAAAATTGTCGGTAAAAACGATGTTTGTTTAGCATTACCATGCAACTTCTAACCAAACCATCTGACATATTGTAGAACCACTTGCATAAAATTGTTTCACACCATTCCCATATGCAAATATACTGTTGTGTGCACTAACCCCCACCACTCAAAACATACCAATGACTTTTGTATTTAATCAAAGGTCTGAAACAGTTTCTTAGCTGCGCAGCACAGAATTGTCCAACCCAGGGTATAACAATCATTGAGCCCCACAAAAATGAATAAGGGGGTGAAAGTGGAGAGTCTAGATGCCCCAGCTTTGGATCCAGGATGGATTAAATAGTATATCTGGGCACAATAATAGCCACATGGGTTGCTCCAGTGGTACATATGCTACTGAATTAACCCTAATAACAATAGCTCCAAGTTTGATAGTGTTAAAAAACAGTTATTTACATTGGGACTTACATTTTAATACAGTACAGGGCAACATAGCCCAATGTATTGCTTTTTTTCTTCATTTCAATCTGGTTAGATTTATATGCAAGAGGTGGCACATAACTTCATGTATCAAACTCCTAATTTCCTACAGATTAAGATATTTCAAACAGGGCCCTTTTACCCCATTTACTACTGCCTAGTCTCATTTTATACCTGTTCCACATAGTATAGTCCTGTGGAGTAGATCAATGCCATATAAATGTTAGTAATTAAGACTGCTACATTATGCAGTGGCAGGTGGTTTGAAATTGTGAAAAAAAAAATCTATTTAAAATATTTTATAAATCTAGTATACATTACACGAAAAGAAGTTCTTTAAATGTTCTTGTAAAGACCACAAATAACAAATATAAGATGAGTTAAACAACCAAAAAGGCCCCACCTTCAACTAATCCTGCTTCAGTACTCAAACAAAAAAAGATTTTTACTCACCGTAAAATCGATTTCTCTTACTCCATTGGGGGACATGGCGAGACATTGGGGGTATAGTAGGTGGGACTAGGAGTTAGGCACTTAAGACTTGTTTTATCCACACACTCCTCCCCTACTATGCCCCTCCTCTCCTGTAGATACCTAATTTTTGTCTAACCAAGTGTATGAGAGGGGGGCCCTACAGGGCAAAAAATAAACACATAAAATTTACACAACAGACTATTTACAGAGCAAGGGAGGGTGTGCAGTGTCCCCCAGTGGCGTAAAAGAAATTGATTTTATGGTAAGGAAAGAGAATAGAATATTTTTACTTACCATAAAATCGATTTCTTTTACGCCACTGGGGGACACTGCACACCCTCCCTTGCTCTGTAAATAGTCTGTTGTGTAAATTTTATGTTTATATTTTTTGCCCTGTAGGGCCCCCCTCTCATACACTTGGGACATTGGAAATAAACCAAAGCTGCCTCTAAAAGGAGGGAATGCTCTGGACGCAAAGTGTTGCGCGCAGTCGTTCCAAAGCTTGCATCAGCGGATGTAAAGCCCTGCAATCTGTAGAATTTTGAAAATGTGTGGACAGATGACCATGTTCCCACTCTGCATAACTGCTCCGTCGAAGCCCCATGACATGCCACCCAAGAAGCGCCAACAGCTCTGGTAGCGCGTGCTTTTAAGTATACCGGAAGAGGTTGAAATGCCCGAACATAAGCCAGTCTAATAGTGGAAGTAATCCAGCAGGCAAGGTACTGCTTGGAATCAGGCCAATCCTGCCTGAGCATCAGAAATAACAAAAAGGTCCTTAATCTTACAGACAGAGACCGTGCAGTCAACATAACATTGAAGAGCATGAACCACGTGCAGCAACTTGTCGTTTGACAAAGGAGGATGGAAAGCCGGGACCACAATCTCTTGATTTAAGTGGAACCTGGACACTACCTTCGGAACAAAGGAACTGCTCTATCCTCATGGAAAATTAAGAAATGAGACATGCAGCTGAGCGCTGCCATTTCCAAAACTCTACGGAGCTGACGCGATAGCCACAGTCTTCCAAGTGAGATGTTGTAAATCAACCAAATCCAGAGGTTCAAATGGAGCCTGGGTAAGCGTATTGAGCACCAAATTAAGGTCGCAAGGCTCTACCAGATGAAAGAAGGGGGGCTGGACATGAAGAATCCCCTGCAAGAAGAACATCCCTGAAGGCTGCTAGTTTGCAGTGCAAATAAATTTAGAGCCCGGAGATCTGCACCTTAACCAGGCTGGCCTGCAGGAAAGCCAACAGTCGGGGAAGGCTAAATCTAGATGTGTGGAGACTCTGGGACTCACACCAAAGAATGTATGCATTCCAGACCCGAAGATAGATAGCTGACCTGGTCTTGATCAGGGTATTAATTACCTCCAGTGAAAAACCTCTGGCCTTGAGAATTAGGGTATCAACAGTCACATTGTCAAAGATAGACTTTCTAAAGAGTGGCATAGAAGAGGACCTTTAACAAAAAGATCTGGTCGCATTGGCAGAAGAAAGGGGGGTTCGGCTACCGGCTCCAGAATGTCTAAAATCCATTCCCTGCGCGGCCAATGAGGAGCTACCAGGACTGCGGGAACCCGCTCCTTTTTTTTATTTTATAGCACCTGCAAGAGCACGGGTATCTGAGGGAACAGGCACTATCATGGCATCTGTGAAAATCCTGCCTGAGGGTCTCGATACTTCGAGCAATATAGCGGAATCTGATAATTTAGCCTGGATGCCATAAGATTGATCTCCAGTATGCCCCAGTGTTCAACTAGGAGAGCAAAGACCTGCTTGTCGAAGGACCATTTGCCTGGGTGCACCCTCTGCCTGCTGAGGAAGTCGGCCTCCCAATTGTCCACACCGGGAATGTAAACGGGTGATAGGTTTGTAATGGCTGCTTCGACCATGCCATGATTCTGTCCGTCTCCTGCATGGCCCCTACGCTGAGAGTTCCCCCTTTGTGATTTAGATACGCCACAGCCATGTCGTTGTTTGAATTTGAAGAGGCTTCCCTGACAAAAAGCTCTGCTTGTGTCAACGTCCTGTACACTGCTGAGTTCCAGGACATTGATTGGGAGTGTGGCCTCTTGGGGGGGGACCAGAGACCCTGCAGTCTCAGGGACCTATTACACCTCTCGAACCTAACAGACTTGCGTCTGTCGTGACTATGTTCAATGTCCAGGCCCGAAGAGACTTCCCTTTGTCCCGCTTCTGTTTGGATAACCAACACGCCAGGGAAAGGCGAGTGTATCTCGACAGACAGATGATCTCCCTGTTTAAATGCACCTGAGAACCTTACAATTTCTGAAAAATCTCCCGTTGAAGAGGGCGAAAGTGTAATTGAGCAAAAGGCACTGCCTCAAACACTGATCCCATTGTTCCCAGGAGTTTCATGCAATTGAGGAGAGACCTCTTTATGCACTAGGAGGTTCCTGGTTTTGCACAAAAGAGCAAAGACCTTGTTTTCTGTCCCCTGACCAAGAGTGTCACTGTGTCGAACATGAGACCCAGGAAGCACATCCGCTGTGCCGGAATGAGTGAGGAGTTGGGTAAATTCAGAACCCAACTGTGTGCTTCCAGAAACTGCATTGTGATCTGGATGTGATGTGTTAAGAGCGATGCCGACGAAGCCTTTAGAAGAAGATTGTCCAGATAGGGAAGAATCGTGATTCCGTTCTGCCGCAGGAGCCCGCCATGATTGCTATAATTTTGGTAAACACTCTGGGAGCGGTCGCTAGACCGAAAGGCAGGGACCTGAACTGAAATTAGGAGCTCCCTACCGCAAAGCAGAGAAGACAATGGTGTCCCCTTCCATATAAGAACATGCAGAAGGCACCCTTGATGTCTATGGAGGCCAGGAACTCTTTCTCCATTCCGGCGATGACAGTCCGAAGGGACTCCATTTGGAACTTTGTGGTTTTACCTGCTTGTTCAGAGACTGCAGGTTTAAAATTGGACGAAATGATCCGTCTGGTTTTGGTAGCAGGAAGAGGCTGGAGCAAAACCCCGACCTCTTTCCTGCATTGGAACAGGAACAATAATCCCGGCTGCCAGCAACTTTTGTATTGCCTCCTGAAGTGCCCTGCACCTGAGGGGACAAAGAGGGATACAATTCCTCGTGCCCAAACGTCCGTGGGGGATGCCCACCACTGGCCTTGGAAGCGAAGACGTGCCTCCACCACAGCTCCCCCTGGGGAAAAGATGTCACCACGCTGCAGGCTTTATCACCTAGTCTCGAGGTTTCTCGCCTAACAGCGCCCCTACCTCTGCTATGAGCTCCCCTCGGGGTGGAAGGTTGGCCTCTCGACGGGGTGCCCCGGCCAAAGGAACGAAAGTCACTGTCGTGGTCTATTGGAGCTCACGGGAAGAGCGTTGCGCCTTCCTCCTGTGGCCACCTGAATGACGTTTTGATACTCAAACAGAGTAGCCCCTTCAAATGGCAAGCTTTCCAAGGCTCGCTTTGAATCAGCATCCCCTGACCAAGAGTGTAACCAAAAGGTATGACGAGCCGAGATAATGAGGCCCGAGAATCTTGAATTTACGAACACAGCTCCATGGCTGCCTACATAATCAGAAGCGTCTTGGATATGCTCGGCAAAGGTGAGAAGTTCTGCACGTGAGACGTTATTCTGAATACCTTTAACCGTTCAGCCCAATTCTATATAGCCTTGTTAGCCCAGGCAACAGCCATAAAGCGTCTAAACATACTGCCTGCCCCAATATAAGCGGAGCAAAGAGCCTGGTCGCACTTTTTATCCGTGGGGTCCCTTGGTGAAACCCGCTCCTGAGTGGGAATTGCAAGGAGGACAATCGCGCTACAGGGGTGTCAACTCTAGGGGAGGCCTCCCATTTAACAGAGTCCTCTGTCTGGAGAGGGGTAAAGAGACTTAAAATCTCCCGGCATCATAAACTGCTTATCTTACCTCTGGCAGGCCTCAGATACCATCTCCATCATCTGAGGGGATGGAGGGAAAAAAGCTACCTGTGTCTTGGTCTTTTTAAACAAGGAGAACCTCGATGGGGCCGTTTGCTCCGGTTCTGCAAAACCTAAAGTATGCCCGATACCCAAAATAAGGTCATTAACATTATGGGCAGGGCCATAATTTACAGAACCAAGTGCGTCATCCTCATGTAGAACAATGTCCAATTCACCCTCCTCTTCCGAGGAATTGCCTGAATCATGATCGCAGCCCTGGGCGGCATCAGGAATAATCCTTTTGGCCCTTTGTAATACAGTATTACAAAGAGTCAAAATTCAGTTCAGGGAAGGGAACTGAATCGGACTGAGAGTGCGTGTAGAAGTGTAAGAAACAGGAACCTCACGTACCTCTGCAGACTGTAACATCACCTTGGTGAGTTCTGCCATGGCTGTTGGTGACCTAGCCCAAAGCGGTTCCTCCATGGCTGCTGCTCCCTGAGTTGGACTGCTTCGCACCTGGATTTCAGCTTTGCAAGCCGTGCAAATAGCGTCCTGGTTATGCTGTCCAAGAGATAATTTTGCATTACATTTGGCACATGTATAATACAGCGGACATTTACCAAAGGTTACCTTATTTTTGGACGCCCCCTTCTCAGACATTTTAAACGTATAACTTTTCTTCTTTTAAGTCTGAGCACTAGAGTTTGGCCCCAGTAAAAAATAAAAAACGATTTTACCAAGTTTCAATACTGGGTAAATTGTTGAATACACACTAATCCTAGGACACTGTAA
Organism: Mixophyes fleayi; assembly: GCF_038048845.1. Classification (NCBI taxonomy): domain Eukaryota; kingdom Metazoa; phylum Chordata; class Amphibia; order Anura; family Limnodynastidae; genus Mixophyes; species Mixophyes fleayi. The sequence goes on from NC_134409.1 coordinate 78,233,339, forward strand.
AATAATAGCCATGATCGTGTAAAAAATTGTGAACGCTGGTTGAAAGTAAGGGTCAATAAATTACCCAACTGACGCATAACGGAGCTCTCATTCATTGCTCTATATTTAATCATTCTCACAGGTGCTAAAAAACTCCACTTTATTAATCAGGGTATTTCATTTAGGAGGCATACTACCTGCCCAGTTCAAGTTGCAGCAGTCTGCTATTATTGAAACAGTTCTGAACGATTGGCGCTTACGAATTAATTAGCCCTGATTGCATCACTGTGTACATAGGATTCACCAAGATATAACACAGTGTATCCTTATCCAAAGTAATTCCTCAATACATACAGAGCTCTTATGTGTATATATCAGGCTCGTTGAGATATATGGAGCTCTTACTCATACACAGCAGGTTTGCCGAGACATAACGGAGCTATCTCACACTGCTTCACATTCATTCATTCTCAGGAGCGCCCTTAACTGTATTGAATCACGCATCAGTGCTGTTACACATAGCTGCACTTCTCGTTTATCAACCCTGTTAGACAGTTTTCTGTTGAGCACACGAAATTAACACTTGGAGGGTCTTCTTTATCTGACCAACGAAGCTTAGTTTTCCCACTGCCTGCTAAACACGTATATTCCGTCTGTGGTTACTAGGAGACATGGTTATCACGTGCTATATTATTGCCCTGCCTATTAATTATTAACCACTAGACAGTCCTGACGTGTTTGAGCTGCCTAGGAATTCTCAGACAGTTGTCTGATTATACATTTATTGAATCCTATTCATGACAAATCCCTCTCTGTTAGTGTCTCTGTTTTAAATCACACGTATGCATGTGTGCACATTCTGTTTTTTAAAATTTCACTCTTTTCTTCCGGGAGGATACATTCATTTTTTAATTAAAACCAATAAAGGTTATATTTTAATTTTACAAGGAGTGCCGATAAGTCCTTCCATGGTTTAAACTCTGTTCACAATTTTGTCGTCTCTAACACCTAAACTAACAAGTATAGGCAGGAGCCTATACCTACGTGACCTATCTACTAGGCACTTAGAAAAAAAAACAACTGAGGTATCTACAGGAAAGAAAGGGCATAAGTAGGGGAGGAGTGTGTGGGTAAAACAA